>NW_018165188.1:46798-50282 GCF_001263595.1 Phalaenopsis equestris
GAAAGAAAAGTGAAGTTCAAATTCTTTAAAGGCTATCCAGATATAGTAATCCTTATATGTTGTAGCAATTAATAAAAGAAAAGTCACAATATTTATAAGAATAATATAAACCTCTATATGTTGTAGCAATTAAGTACAGCTTAGTCGGTATGAGTTTTTTTCTCACGATGTGGGCTCCATCCTTGTGCATGAAAAAAAGGTCAATTTCTTTTTAACTGCAAGCTCTAAGTTGGGAAGGGACGACATGCCACCTAGAACAGGCCAACTTACAAAAGCTGAGAAGGCAAAAAATGGCGGGTTGTGTGGGACTGTCTCGTACATGAAGAAACGGGCACAAGAGCCTTGTTAGAGGGGTTTGGGGAAAAACTGCCATCAGTGTTGACTTTAATAAAAGGATACATGTGTTTTTTCCAAACATCCTTGATTGTCTTGTAACTTTTCTGTTCAGCTATTCTACAAATCTTTAAGATGTTACGAAAGTTTTGCCATTGGATCAATTATTTGATATAAGCCAGGCAGTTGGCAACCACCTTGCTTATGGTAACATCCATATCATCATGTTTTTCTTTGTATCTGGCAGCCTAAAGGAACCAGGCAGTAATAAAGGGGATGGGACCAAGCTTCAGCCTAGGCTAGTCAATCAAGCATTCACCTAAATTAGTCCATTCCAGGTTTATGGTGTTGATATGAAAATGTGGTTGCAGGGATTTCCACACATTCTTGGAGAAATTATAGGTGAAGAATAGATGGTTAGTTGAATCCATATCCTTTCTGCATAGCTAACACTTAGAGGGGCCCTTCAGCCCTTTTAACTTCAATCTGTCATAAGTTGGGATTGGATCATTTAGCACTCTCCAAGTGAAGAAAGACATGGAAAGAGTTAAAAATTTGTTCCACAAGTAATCACTCCAAGGAATCTTGTCCCAATGATACATCTTGTTGTATATATAGCTTTATTGATGCTTTAGTTGGAGCAGGAAGTTAAGGCAACTTTGTCTTTCTTGTTTTTGTCAAACTGGATTTTGGTGACCTTCCTAACTGAGTGATCATTCAGCATTGTGTGGAGTAGCTCCTCAGACCAGGATTGCCCTATCCAGCAGTCCTTCACCAATAGATTATAGTCATGAATATCATCTAAAGGTTCCATGAAGTTTATTGGGCACCATTCATCCAGCAAAAAATTGATATTTCCTAAACCCAGCTCCCATATGAAGAGTTGTTCTGCATTTCCCCTCACCTTTAGCAGTTGGCTCCAGACTTTGGAATCCCTTAACTTTTCTGAAACCATATTTGGATGCTCAGTTCTGCAGTAATTAACATGCATAAATTCTACCCATAAGTTGTCTTTTTGTCTGAATTTGACCACAGTCTCCACATGGTGATCTTCTGTAATTACTGAAGTCCCTTGAAGCTTAGTCCACTAGCAAGTAAGGGTTTTGCCACCTGCCGACTTGCTCAAGTCATTTGCTTTCTTTTACCAGTCTAGAGAAATCTATTGAATGCTCTCTCCAACAGTAGTTGGGTACTTCCACTTATAGTTTTTACATGGGGAAGGTGGTTAGGATGCTCTTCAAAAGAGTTATTTTGCCCCGATTGGAAAGGAAAGAGTTTGTACAACATTGAAGTGTGGAGTTGATTTTGTCTACTATCTCATCAAATTGTATTTTTTTCGTTCTTCCACTATGTAAATAAACCCCCAGGTATTTGAAAGGAGTAGTCATGGAGGTTAAACCTGTGAGTTCAAGAGTCCAATGTCTGCAAGATGATCGGCAGGTACAAACAGCTAGAAGGAAAAGAAAACAAATAAATGAAGTTCAGAAATTATAGCAGGGAAGATCAAAACAGGTTGAGAGTAAAGCCAGTCGTAAAATTGGTTCTCCCCACCACCATAGAGGAAGAACCAGGTCAAGATCACAGCCATCCCTACAAATCCGCCCAACAAATGATTAATATCCTTTGCTGGAACATTAGGGGAATCGCCAATCCCCTCTCCCTTAAAAGAGTTTTACAATTAAAACACGAATATAAACCTTGGTGCATTGTGATTCTTGAGCCTATGGTTCACAAAAACCATCAAAAGCTTACCAATAAATTCCCTGAATTCATTGACTTTGCCAATACCAATAATAAAATCTGGATTCTTTGTAGAAAAGAAATCAAATGGAACATCATTGTTAATCACCAACAGTTTGTCCATTTTAAGTTTAACATTAATGGCCATGTCGGCTTTGCTACTTTCACTTATGCAGGTTGTAGCAAGGAAGCTAGAAAGGAGCTATGGAGTTGCCCAATGCAATGAATGCTGTAGAGATTACTGATAAGCTTGGCCGCCATTCTTATCGATAACGCCAATGGTATATCCAAAGCACCTGTGCCACACCAGGAGAAGATTTGCATGAGGGATTGGATTGGCTCTAAAATAATATCACTAACAAGGGGTAGAAATTTCTCGTGGCCTTTGGTGCATCTGAAGCTAAAAGATAATTACATGAGCGTGCTATCTAGATGAACATTATATTATAAACTTGTTGATTACCCCATTGCCATTCATAATTCTAGAATTTGTTATTTATTGTTTAAGAGGAGATATATATAATCTTGGCATTGCTTTCAAGTTGTGCTTCACTCTTTTATTCATGGTTTTTCAATTTAGTCATGATTGCTACTTAATATATACTCTGTTGTTGCTAGTTTGAGGGTGGTGCCTCTGCTGAGATCTCTAAGATACTCCTTCTTGCTGGGTTTTTCCTTGGGAGTCAGCTTCTCTAGCTTAAGTCCCTATTTTTTTGTGGAGTTTACTGTTCCATTTCTCTGAACTAATTGGCTAGCTTCTATTTTTGTGTGAAGTCTCTTCTGGCCTCTCTTTCTTGCTGGGGAAAGAGCACCCTTCCACCATTAGTGATTTGATTGAACGTTAGTGATTCTATGTGAGATTTGGCCTTTCCCGGGTTAATCTAAAATTTGAAGTTTACTTTGGTTTGCTGGAGCTCTTGCTCTGGGGTTCCTCAGTCCATTTGAACTTTTTTCTAATGGCTACTCTTATTGATGTTGTGACTGATGCTCAGTGGTCTAAGGCCACTTATGCTGGTGTTGTGGGTAAATCTGCTGTTACCCTTAGTGATCCTGATCACTTAGTTTTCCCCAAAGATTTCCATGATACTGCTGTTGGGAAGGGAAACAACCCTTGCATTCACCCTTTGGGTTACAAAGAGGGTGAACCTACTATATATTTCTCTCCACAAGAAATTCAAAATCTGAATGAGCAAGTGAAATTCACTTTAGTGGGCAAATTTCAACTTGGTCACCCAAAAATGGAATTGGTCAGAAACTTCTTTGATTCTTTAAAATTTAATGGAGATTGGCAGATTGGAATACTTGATGGTAGACACTTGCTCATCTAACTATCAGGTCAGGAAGACTATGCAAGATTGTTTGCAAAACAATCTCCTCAGATTGGAGGTACTTGAAGTGGGAACCTGGTTTT
>NW_018165188.1:50425-51908 GCF_001263595.1 Phalaenopsis equestris
CCAGCTCTAGCTAGAATCCTCATTGAGAGAGATATTACTCTCCCTGAAATCAAAAGGCTATAGATTAGTTCTGACATAGATGGGTTCTGGCAGAATGTGGTGTTAGAACAGAAACCTTATTTTTGTCACCATTGCAAGATGTTTTGACACACTAAAGATAGATGTTTTAAGCTTCACCCCCCTCTAAAGAGAAATGTGCATACTCAGGAAAAGATCAGTCAGTCTGCTGCTCAGTCTGCTGCTCAAGAGCCCACACACTATGTGTGGAACCAACTCCAACAGTTAAAAAGGAAGATATATTGGGAACATCCAAAAGCTCCACAGCTCTATTTGGCTCCAATGCTCCTACAAACACATTCCCTAGATACTTTAGGGAGGAGTTAACATTATTATTCTCTAGAATGACTCACATAGTGGAGTTGAGACAATCAGGGAGGAAAACCATATTGATATCACTATCTTAGAAGCCCCTGAGAGAAGGGAAATGGCTGAGATGAAGCTCTTATTGGAGGAGGAATGTCAAATACAAAAATCTAAGAAAAAGAAAAAAAAACTTTCAGAAGTTCAGAAACTAAAAGAAGGGACCAATATGAGCACAGGTGTCTTGAAGATGGTTGGGCCTTCTCCCTCTAGAGGAAGGACCAGATCAAGATCTCAGCCCTCCCTCCATATTAATCCCCCCATCATTAATTTATTAAGTTGGAATATAAGGGGCATTGCCCATCCTCAGACTTTAAAAATACTAATCTATCTCAACAAAAAATACAAACTTTGGTGTTTTGCTATACTGGAACCTATGGCTCAGCAAAATCCTCAAAGAATTATTAGTAAGTTCCATGGAGTTTCACATTATGCTTATAAGAATAACAAATTTTGGTTCTTTTGTAGGAAGGAAATATAGTGGAATATCCAACTTGACCATCCACAGTTTATACATTTCTCTCTCCTGATTCAAGACAAATGGAATTTGCAACTTTCATTTATGCTGGCAGTCATAAGAGGATAGACAAGAGCTTTGAGAGTGCTTACAACTTATCAGTGTAAATATGAACTCTTCTTGGATGGTTGGGGGAGATTTCAATTGCATCACATCTGCTGCTAAGTAATCTAGGGGGAGAGTCCCCAATCTTTCAAAAATGGCTCTCTTTTGTGATCAGATACAGAAAGGTGGTCTATTTGGTTGGGGTTACCAGGGTCCTAAGTTCACTTGGAAGACGGGTAAAATGTGGGAAATACTTGATAGGGTGTTGGTGAATGACTACTAGTATAACCATTACCTTCTCACCTTTGTTACTCACTTAACCTTCACTAGGTCTAATCACATGCATCTTCTCATATCTATTACTTTCCCAAGAAATACTACTTATCATCCCCCTTTCAGATATTTAAATATGTGGTCCACTCATCCCCTATTTGTCAGCTGTGTAGCCTCAAATTGGGTTGGTATTGACCATTCTGATCCTTTCATAAAACTTAGCCTCCT
>NW_018165188.1:51973-55283 GCF_001263595.1 Phalaenopsis equestris
TTTTGGGAATGTCTTTTCTTTGGGAATGTCTTTTCTAATGCCTTAAATGCTGAAAATGAAGTGGAGAAATTTGAAGTTGCTGTTCAAAATGGAACTGCCACAGATTCTGATCTGCTCATTGCCCAAACTAATTTGCTAAAAGCTATTGATAACCAGGATTTGTTACTTAAACAGAAGGTTTCTATTAACATCTTTACTAAAGGTGACTGGAGCACAAAATTTTACCATGCTTATATTAGGTACAAGAGAAAATGTACCACTATGCACTCTATTTAAATATCTGAGGGAAGCTGACTCAATGATAATGAGCACATTGTTATGGATGCTATCAAGTACTAAGCTCCTTGTTAAATTCTTCTGTTGATCTCAACACAGATATTGGAAAAACCTATTTTAGAAAAGAATTTGAATTCACTAATCACCTTAGACTCACTAACCCCCCTTATGATACTGAAATTTAAGAAGCTTTAAACACCATTGACAGCTCTAAATCTTTTGGGCCAGATGGATTTACTACTGATTTTTATAAAAAAGCTTGGCATATTATTAAAAGGGAGGTGATTGAAGCTATCAGAAGTTTCTTAAGGGGTAGTAATCTACCTAGCTATTTTAGAGATTCTTCTATTGTTTTTACTCCAAAAGGGGATCCGCAAAAGACTTGGGATCATTATAGACCTATCAACCTCACTTTTGTAATCAGTAAACTTATTAGTAAGATCATTTTTAGAAGACTTCAAACTTATCTTGACAAGATTATCTACCCAAACCAAACATCCTTTATCAAAGGGAGATCAATTACTGATAATGTGTTGCTGGCACAGGAGTTGATTCTGGATCTGAATAAAATCAGTAGGGGGTAATCTTATTTATAAACTTGATATCAAAAAAACATATGAAATAATTGATTGAAATTTATCTTGGGGATCCTTGCTGTCAGGGGGTTTCAACCTAATTTCTATCACCTTATTCATAGGTGGCTCATTAATAATAACCACTCTATTCTTATTATTAGCAAGGCCTGGGGTTCCTTCTCAGTTGCTAGAGGACTTAACCAGAGAGACCCACTCTCCCTCACAATCTTTATTCTTGCTATGGGCTATTTTCTAGAATGCATGACAGGGTCATCCTCAATCAACAGTTTTTCAAATATCATCACAAATCCACAATGGCTATATCTCATCTCTTATATGCTGATGATGTCATGATCTTCTCTAGTGTCCATAAAAATGCAATCAAGATAGTCTGTCAGTGTCTGAAGCAGTTCCAAGGTTACTCAGGGATGGTGTTTTGCCCTGAAAAATGCCAACTGATTTTCAACAAAAGGACATCATCCAATTGCAAATAGTGGGTTTTTGATTATACAAGTTTCTCCATTGAAAAAGACTCTTTAAAATACCTGGGGGTTCATTTTATTTGGGGGAGGTCTAAATTAATCCAATTTGATGAAGTTTTTCAAAAGATTCAGAGTCTTTTATCTAGCTGGTCTCACTTTTTCCTATCTAATGGGGCAGAATAACTCTTCTCCAAAGTATTTTAACTAATTTTCCATCGTATATTCTCCAAACCACATATATGAAGAAAAGCACTCAGATTCAGCTGGAAAGAGTATTTAACAGATTTTTGAGGGCAGGTCAAAGGCAGCAACTCCACTGGGCTTTTTGGGAAAAGGATACTAAACCTACCATGGCTGGTGGGATAGGTTTCAAGGGACTTCAACAACTCATCCAGATCAACTTCTGTAAAATGTGGATCAATTTCAGAGCTCAAACTTCCCTTTGGGCTAAGTTCATGAAGGGTAAATATCGCAAGGGACAACACCCCTCTCTCATCACCAAGTAATTGGGTGACTCTAGAATTTGGACAAACATGCTCAGAATCAGACACCTTGCTGAGGATATATACATTTGGGATTTGGGGAATGGTTAGGTAAATTTATGGCTGGACCACTGGTGCCCTAAGGACTGACTAGGGGTTCCCCCCCACAGATTTCATCCCATAACTTTCTGTTTTTTATTTTTGGGAGGGAGACTCCTGGTCAATTTCTAAGCTCCAATCTATTCTGCAAGAGCCTCATCTTTCTCAAGTTACCAAAGTCAATTTTGATAAGAGCAGATAAGACAAAATAATTTGGCGTAGTTATGTTAATCAAAGTTTGACGAAATCCATTTATGCCAAACTTTGTTGTTGGGAATAGGTCCCTTGGGGTGAAGCTATTTGAAACAGATTCCTGTCCCCCTCTATGTCTTTCTTCTATTGAAGGCTCTTCAACAATTTACTGCCCACTGATGATATACTCAAACTGAAGGGATTGAGGGGGCCCTCTAGATGTTATCTCTGTCCAAAATATCAGGAGAACAGTAACCATCTTTTCTTTAATTGTAAGTTTGCTTAAGAAGTTTGGAAAGTGCTTTTAACTAAGATTAAGGTGGATGGCTTTGCTATGGATTGGTCTAATCTTAAACTTGGGTGGCATAGCTGGAAAAGAAGTAAATGTGTATCTATTCCTTTTATTGTTCCATGGTTCCTTTGGATGAGCAGAAACAACACAAAACATGAAGACAAATATAGTCAACATTCTAAGGTCACCAAAAATTGTGCTTCTTATTTAATCAAGTTGATTCAGTTCAACAACTTCCCTAATATTACTATGTCTCAGATCATAGTGACCAGAGGATATCACAAAATTGAGAAAATTTTTTGGAAACCTCCTGAACAGTATATAATGAAGATTAATACTGATGGATACTGATGGTAGTTTTTTTTATTGTGGTGCTGCGGTAGGGGGAGTTTTCAGGGATTCCTTTAGCAAATTTTTGTTGTTCTTCCATGCCCCTACTGAGGCTAAAGATGCACTAGAGGCAGAACTAATTGCAGTTTTCTGGGCTTTAACTTTTGCCTTAAAAGTTGCATGGTATAAACTTTAGATTGAGGTGGACTCTCTACAACTCATCAACTTTCTGAATTCTGTGAAGTTATCCTCTTGGCACCACATACATTGGAAACAGAAAATCTGGAATCTCAATAAGTTCATTAAATTCAATATGACATTTATCTACAGAGAAGGTAATCAAGCTGCAAATTGGCTAGCTAGACAAGGTCTTTACACTAATTTTATATCTGTTGCAACCAAACCCCCCACTCCACTTGCTCTCCGACTGCATGGTGATACAATGGATACTCCACATATTCGAACTAAAGCTAATCATTTTAGTGGTCTCTAGCTTTTGGACATCTTACCCATATTTCCTTTTTGGTTTTCTTTTTTGAGTCTATATATATATATATATATATATATATATATATTTATTTA
>NW_018165188.1:55293-56503 GCF_001263595.1 Phalaenopsis equestris
GCTACCCATTCAGTACTTCCATCAAAATGTTCTTTTCAGCATTAGTAGGGTGCTTGGCTGCCCACTGAAAATTGATTCCCCTGCCCTATAATATGGCTAGACCTGCTGGTGCAAAAGTTTTGGTAGAAAGGGACATCTCCCTAACTGTTATAGATAGGGTGTGGATTGGTACTTCTGAAGAATGATTTTGGTAGCAAATAGTAATGGAACAAAAGCCAATATATTGTCAACATTCTAAAATGTTTGGACATAATGTGGAAAGGTGTTATAGACTACACCCTCCATCTAAAAGAAAAACTGTTGGGGTCAGAAATACTTCTAGGCCAGTAGAAATAGATGTAATGGTAGTGGCAGCTATTGAAACTGATGTTGTTGTTGAGAATACTATTGGGGTTAAACCCAATAGTGCTGTGGAGCAAGAGAAAGCCATTGACATTAACAGAAATTTGAAGGGAAATATTATGCATGATGATAGCTTAATCAATACTAATCCAATTAGAGTTGAAGACTAGAGAATTGATAGTTTGACTGATGTCTTAACTGAAGATTGGCAAGTTCAAAGAAACAATAAAAAGAAAAAAGGCAAGTTAGAATTTAAACAGCCTTTGGAGGGCCCAACTACTTTGGATCACCATCCAAGGACTAGGGGAAAGGGAGGACCTTCTCTCAATGATTAAGTTTCTTGTTTGGAACATTAGAAGTATATCTCACTCCTCTTCTATCAAGAGATTAAAAAATCTAGTGAGAGTCCATAAAGTTTGGTGTTTTGCCATACTTGAACCTTTAGTTACTAAAAATTCCCAAAAAAATTAAAAGAAGTTCCCACAATTTGATCATTTTTCTAACTCCAATAATAAAATTTGGCTTTTTGCTAGAGCTGAATTACAGTGGTCTGTTTTGATAAATCATTCTCAGTTTATTCACATCCAATTCTATATTGGAGCTCAAGTTGGCTATGCCACTTTCATTTATGCCAGTAGCCTTGCCAGCAACCAAGCCACCTTATGGAATGAGTTGATTCTGATTGGATAAGCTGTAAACTCTTTTTGGATTTTGGCAGGTGACTTAAACTGTCTTTCCTCTCTTGGTGAAAGAAAAGGTGGTAGACCACCCACTGTCTCTGCAATAAACAAATTCAATGAATTCAATGATTTTCTCTCTTTGTTTGATTTTGGGTACCAAGGGCCAGACTTCACTTGGAGAAGAGGTG
>NW_018165188.1:56528-56814 GCF_001263595.1 Phalaenopsis equestris
AACTCTAAATGGGTTCAGACCTTCCCTTGCACTATCATTACTCATTTGGCTATGGCAGGTTCTGACCATAGACCATTGTTATGTACTATCCAAAATGCTGAAAAGCCAAAAAATGTGGACTCTTCACCCTCACTTTGTTGAAGAAGTTTATAAGGCTTGGAGGGCTGAAGGGAACTCTAATCCATGGGTAAAACTGTGGATCCTTCAGAAAAAAGTGGCTGCTCATCTCAAGAAGTGGAATTGGGAAACATTTGGCAATATTAATGAGAACTTGACCACTGCCCAA
>NW_018165188.1:57248-69834 GCF_001263595.1 Phalaenopsis equestris
TGCCAAATTCTATAAGACTACTTGGAATATCATCAGTGGGGAGGTTGTTGATGCTGTGAAAGCTTCTTTAAAGGTATGAATCCCCCTAAGTACTTCACTGCTTCCACTATAACTTTGATTCCAAAAAATTCTAGCAGGATTGGGTGGGGAGATTTCAGACCTTTCAGTCTAACAAATGTCTAGTCTAAAGTTATCAGCAAGGTTATTAACAACAGGCTCCAACCTCACCTCCAGCAACTTATCTGTAATAACCAGGTAGCATTTGTGAAAGGGAGACAAATCTCTGATAATATTCTCTTGGCACAGGAGTTGTTGCTGGATCTTGTTAGAAAATGTAGAGGCAGCAATCTCATTCTGAAATTGGATATCCAGAAAGCTTATGTACTATCAATTGGAATTTTATCTAGGACACATTAAATGCTAAGAGTTTCTCTGAGGCCTTTATAATTTGGGTAAGAAGGTGGCTTTGTATTAACAATCACTCTACCTTAATCAATGGTAAAAGCCATGGGTTCTTCACTTCCTTAAGGGGAATTAAACAAGGAGATCCACTGTCTCCTACTATCTTCATTCTTGCTATGGATTATCTTTCTAAACTTTTAAATCAAATGTTTTCCTCTTCTCCTCACCTGACATATTAGCATAAATCTAACATTGGGGTGAGTCATCTATCTTATGCTGATGATATTATCATTTTCTCCAAGGCTACCAAAATTGCTGTGAATGCTCTTTTCCAAGGACTTACAAACTTCCAAATCACCTCTGGTATGCATCTTAATAAACAAAAATGTCAATTCTTTACTAGCTCAAACACTCTTCCACAGATTAAGCAATGGATTGCTCAGTACACTAGCTTCAGCAAAGCTTCTCTACCAATAAACTATCTTGGTGTCCAATTGATCAAAGGGAGAATCAAGTAAACACAATTCAATGGGGTTATTGACCAAATTCAGAAAAAGTTGCAGTGTTGGACTAATTACTTCCTCTCAAATGGAGGTAGAATCACCCTCCTTAAAAGCATCCTAACTTCCATTCCATCTTATGCTCTTCAAATGTTTACCATGATGAAAGGAACTCAGATAAGGCTGGGCAGAATATTCAACAAATTTTTGTGGGCTGGACAAAAAAAAAATTCCATTGGTTAGCTTGGAACAAACTATGTAAACCTCTAAGTGCTGGAGGTTTAGGCTTTAAAGATTTTCAGCATCTCAGTACCATCAACCTACATCAACCATGGATAAATTTTAGAGCACAAGTTAGTCTTTGGGCTTTATTTAAGATTAGAGCACAAGATATGTTTATGGCTATGTTTATGAAGGGGAAGTTTTGTAGGACAGTTCATCCTACTATGGATTAGAAGAAGAAGGGTGATTCTAGGTTGTGGACTAAGCTTCTGGAGATTAGAAATAAAGCCGAGGATCTATTTTTCTGGGAACTTGGTGAAGGCCAAGTTAATTTCTGGCTTGATAATTGGGTGTGGAATGGGGAGAGACTACACAACTCCAATCATAACTCAATTAAAAAAGTGAAGGAATTCTGGTTTGATAATCAGTGGAACTGCTATTTGTTGGATTCCATCCTAATTAAAGAGCAAATACATTGGGTTAAGCAAACAAAAATCAATCCTAGGCAGAAAGATAGACTCATTACTAGACAGGCTTCCTCACAAAAATTGTCTGCCTTCATCTACTAATAGCTATTTGAATGGCAACCTGTCAAGTGGGGTAAATTGATTTGGGGGAAGTGGTTAACACCTTCCATGTCCTTTTTCTACTGGAGGCTATGGAAATCCTTACTTCCTACTGATGAAATTTTGAAGATGAAAGAGCTTAAGGGACCCTCTTGCTGTCAGCTGTGCAATAAAGCTGAAGAAAGTCTGGATCATTTGGTCTTCTCTTGTAGTTTCTCCCAAGGGGTCTGGTCAGGTATACTAAAATAGCTTAATATTGACACCATGAAAGTCAGCTGACAATACTTTTTGGGGTGTTGGATGGAATGGTTAGATGCCAAACTGGATGGAATGGTTATATGCCAAAATAATAATCATTCCTTGTATTGTTGCCTGGTTTTTTTGGATGTGCAGGAACTAGTTTAAATATGAAAACAAAAAACTAAAGGAGATGGATGTGGTGCTGAATTGTACATCTTATTTGCAAAAGATAATAAAATTTCAGAATTTTTCCAATATTTTTCTGAATTGGGTGCCCAGTGTGCAGAAGCTAAAAGAGCCTACTTTAGTTCTCTGGAACCCTGGAACTGATGGGTGGTTGAAAGCCAATACAGATGGAAGCTTTTGTAACAGATGGAGGCTGTTGTAAGGAGGCTACTGGCGTGGAAGGAATCTTTAGGAAATCTCTAGGGAAGTGCATGTTATACTTTTCCTCTCCAACTTGGGCATTGGATGCACTAGAAACTGAAATGATTGTTATTTATTAGGCTATCTACCTTGCCAAGCATTGCAACATCACAAAATTGATAGTTGAGTCAAATTCCTTCAGCTTTGTCAGATTTCTGAATCAGGAAGAGGCTGCTCCATGGAATGTTTCTAGGTGGACTACTTCTAGGTGGACTACTAAGAGGACTACTAAGATCCAGAGCATGTTGAGCAAAGTTGAAGTGATTTTCCAGCATATCTTAAGTTAAGGTAACACTCCTGCACATAGTTTGGCAGCTAGGGGGAAGGATAATGAAGAAATTGCTGTAGGGACGCTGTAGGGACTATAAGAAATTGCTGTAGGGACTATACCTTCCACTCAACCTGAAATTCTTCTTCATGGGGATAGCTTATCCATTCCTTATATTAATTGTAGGGGGTGATATTTAATTTTCACACTAGGTCACCTTTTGTGTCTATCTTGGATACTTCCCACATTTTTTTGTATACTTCTTTGTATGATCTAGTTAAACAGATGGGAAGGGTTGTTTTGAGTGATCTTCTCACTCATTATGTAATCCAACTTTCACATTGACATGTATGGATCTATAGCTTAGCTCTTTATACCCCTTCACACTGTGGTATATATATAAAAAAAGTTCCTTTTTTTTCCTTTACTTTCTTTGTAGGGTTTATTTTGTGGTGAGGTCACCCTCTATAGGTTAATGTCTTTTTTTGTTTTTTTTTTATTTTTCTAGTTTGAGGACCTCCCAAGTTGAGTCTTTTGTAATACTTTAATTGTGCAACATGTAGGAGCCGTAGAATGCTCCTTCAACTTATATATTCTGAAAAGTAATTTTAGTGTATTGTCTCTTTTAATACCTGAAAATAATTTTTATTTCTTTTTTTTTAATTTAGAATGAAGAAAGCTGAAGGTTATGAGACGGAATGCCAAAAGACAAAACATAGAAGGACATGAATTAATGCATATTTTAAATTTTTTAAGCTACTATTTTAAGGAAATGCATTATTTTTCATCCATAAATGTTGATATTTTTCTAGCATATAAATAGGCAATGGAGGATGTTGGTGGAGTCCCTAACTCTGCTTAGGACGTGATTAAGGATTTCCCAAAAGAAAAAAATCATCCCCGTCCTGCGTAACAGACAAGCAATAGAATCTTCTTTCGCTTTACAGCAAATAGGAAAGTCAACCTTGTCATGTATAGCTGACAAGCAACGAGATCTTTCAAATTGCAGTATAGCAGAAAGTCTTCCTCGTCATTCGTAGCATGCGAGCATAGGGATCTTCTTTTACATTATGTTGCAGCAGGATGTTGTCCCCATTCAGCAAAGTATGTGAGCAACTAGATCTTTTTTCCCATAAGTGCGATGAATAAAATTTTCTCCATTCCTACCTAGCAGGTGACTCGAGTCTTTCTACTTATTATTGTGTATTTTAGTGGAGATGGAGGAATGCTAGAGTTTTCTTGCCGTGCTTCGAGTCTTTTTAATCAAATGATGTGATTTGTAGATAATAATGACTTTTTTTGTACGTCTTATTGTGGCTTTTCAATTGTATAAAATTCTGCAATTAAAGGTAGCACACACACTTATAAAAATAAAGAATCTTATACCTTTTGAGGCTCATGCCTTCTAAGGTTGTGTGCTCTCGGGCATATCCCTTATGGAATCTTAAAATGAGCCAATACCTTCTAAGGCTTGTAGCCTACTGAGGATTTTTATTGAATTATGCTTTCTGAGGCTTGTAGCTTTCTAAGAAATTTAATGTGCCTATGACTTTTAAGGCTTATAGGCTTCTCAGGCCTTTGATGTTCTAGTGCCTTCTAAGGCTTGTAGCCTTCTAACGCTTTTGATGTAGATGTGTCTTCTGAAGCTTGTAGCCTCTGAGGTCTTTGAGTGGAGATGATGTAAGCTACTTGCTCTCATGGAGTCTTTCTTACGAGGACCTTGTCCACTACTAGCTTCTCATCGATAATTGCCTCTTAGGCTCATCTTCCAGGGGCATAGTAGCTTCTCATTAAGTCTTGCCTCTTGGGCTTGACTTCTAGGAGCACCATATCTTCCCATTAAGTCTTGCCTATTGTGCTTGACTTCCAAGTGTACCTATCTTCCCATTGAGTCTAGCCTTTTGGGCTCTACTTCTAGGGGCATGGTAGCTTCTCATTGAGTCTTGCCTCTTGAACTCAAGTTCCAAAAGTACTGTATCTTCCCATCGAGTCATTCCTCTTGGGCTCAACTTTCATGGGAATGGTATCTTCTCATTGAGTTCTAGCTCTTGGACTCAACTTCTAGGAGTACTGTATCTTCTCATCAAGTCTTGCCCCTTAAGTGACATGCATAAAAATTACATACTTTTTCATATATATTTTATGCTCAATTTTAAAAATTTTAATGATATTACATTTTAAAGGAAGACATTTTGCATATTTTTGTTTCAGGTAGAAGAAATGAATATTTGGAGAAAATGAAGTAAAAATGGTGTAATTTGGAGGAAAAATGAGCGAGAAATAAAATTCTGACTTGGCACATTTCGATATATTCTTAATCTACTTTACATTTTTGACATATTTTTGAATAAAATTACACTTTAACAAGATGTTATTTTCATGCTTATTTTGTAGGTATATCTGTTAGGAGCGAAACACAACTAAAACGTGCGAAACGGAGCTGAAACAAAGCCAAACGGAGCAAAATTGTGGAGCTAATACAGGGTGGCACTTGAGGCGCCAAAATCTAGAGCACTTGCACCTGAGGCACCAAAAGTGAGATAAGACGGATTAAGGTAGTTTAGGACAAGTTTTGAGTGAATTTTGAAGGCCCAAATGATTCAAATGCCCTATGGAGTGATTCAATGCATCTAGACACTTTAGAAAACTCTTTAATGAAGAGATGTGTCTCTTGAAAGAATGGAGATGTCTGTTGGGATTCAAAAGGTGTGAAATTTAGAAAGAATTTGGATAGGAATTTTGAATTCTTTTTGAAAGCAGACAACTCCTAATTAAAAAGGAGAGGAGTCTAAGGCATGAGTGGAGGCAACTCCTAATTAAAAAGGAGAGGAGTCTGAGGCATGAGTGTGGCGTGAGAGTGAGCAGAAGGCTTTGGAGAAGAGAGGAATTTCTTTTAGGGTTGTAAGAAGAGAGGAAAGGTGAGAGATTTCTTCTTGATTACATTTCTAAGAGAGAGTTAAGTGTGATTGTAAAGAGAGAAAACAATTAAAGGAAACTTCTAAGGATTTGCTTGGAAAAGAGTGTGAGATAAATTGTGTTCTTTTCTTTCTTTATTTTGTAAACTTCTTTTTATATATGAAATCTATGTTTTGTCGTATCCTTTTCATGAATTCTGAGAAGTCTTCTTTATCCTTCTCACAATAATGAGATTTAGTTTTGTGAAGAATTGATTTTGTTTTATGTAGTTTTAAATGTCAATAAATTGTGATGAATCAATCTTTGGTCTTCATTTACTTTTTGATTTGACCAATTGAAAGGTTAAAGTTCTTTGAAAAACATAAGATCCGAAAAGGCTATGCTTTCTACAATAAGGCAAGAGTCACATTCAATTTCATGGGTGAGAATGTAATCCATGGGGTTGAGTGCAAATAAGTAGGGAAATATACTTTGTTCGACGCAGAATTGGACATTTTAAGGTGACATATTAAAATCCTCAATTTAATCCAGTTGATTGGAAACTAATATGAGATTGTTAGCCCTCACGTGAGGGATAAGTGAGAGCTCTGTGAGGGATAAGTGAGAGATAAGTGAGAGCTCTAGAGGGGGAGCCGATATCCTCCCAATCTAACCAAGAAATTAGGGACAAACTCTGGATTATTCAATGTTCTTTATGCACTTGAGTGAGGGTAAAGAATAAAATGTCTCCAGTTTGACACAATAAAATTTTATATATAATTTTAAATGATTTTATATACTTCACTAACCATGTACTTGTTGTAAAAGGGAAGAGTTCTTTCTTAAATTTGAACACTTTGTCACAAAACTTTTTTTAGTCTTAGTAAGTTTAACTTTGAAGTTTAGAAATTAGTTTATAAAGCTTAGTTCTTTCAGTTACATTTCTATTAGCATTTATTAAACCTATTTTAATTTATCTTTCTTACTTTCATTTTTATTGTTTAAATATTGTGATTTATGTTATTATCATAAGAATTTTCTTCTTCCAAACAAAGACTTGATAATAGTATACTAGAATTAGCATAGTATACTAGAATTAGCTAATAGTATACTAGAATTAGCTTTAGGGATTTTTTACTGCGCTTCTTTGTGGGATCGATACTAGGTTTTTGAAAGAAAGCCCTATATTAGGTGAAGGGAGACGTGCACTTGGATAGAGCCACTAGTTTGTGAATTATTTTATATATTTTATAACATTTTGATTTTAATAGATAAATATAAATTGGGTCAAATTTTTTGCCATATTTTGGAAGCTAAATTACTACTTAATTTTGGGATGGGTCATGTTTTTAACACTAATACTGAGGATTTAAATTGACATAAAACACTCAGAAAAACAACACACACTAGGGGCACATTAAATTTTTGGCTTAAAAAGTGCAGAAAAACAATTTCTCAGGTTGCAAATATTAAGAGGAAGTTGGATCAATACAATTAAAGATATCCTCAAGGAACCCCAATTATTATGAAAAATTCATTTGGACAATAGTTTGAAACTTACCATGAGATACATAATTCTTCTTCTGATTATTACAGTCCAAGTTAGGAAAATCATTTGAATTTTAATAGGAATAATAATTTTGGAGGAGAAGACCAATTTTTGGAAGATAATCAATTTAATCAGACATGTAATTGTAATAGTCAAAGTAATTTTTAATGATGAACTTTATTTCCCTCATAATTTTAACCCCAGCCCACGGGATGAGGAAAAGGAATTAATGTTAGAAATGGTGATTCAAATGAAGAGTGAGCTGGAAAATCAAGAGGTCAAAATAAGGAATATAGAAAAACAACTGGGGCAGATTATTAATGCAATTAACAGTTACCCCTCAGGATGTAGAAAGTAGGAAAGAGCTTTGGTGTCTAGTATTGACGTGAGTCTTTGAGGAGAGACTTATGTGTGGGTTGCGAGTCTTTGTTTTTATTTTTTGAAGTAAACTTGTAAGAAGACTTAAAGATTTATCAATGAAACTTAAAAGGATTTTCTTAGGAAAAGAGTTCAAGATAAGTATTTTGTACTTTTGTTTAGGTTTGTTGAACATAAGCTTTAATATAAATCATGTTTTGCTCTCTTATCCTCATAAAGTCTTGGTAGTTCTCTTATCTTTCTACTTGTACTTAGAATTAATCTTGTATGGGATTAACTTCATGCTTTATTTACATATTTGATCTGGCAAGTGGTTTGCTAAAATCTATTGTGAATCCATAATGACTTCAGAGGGCTATGTATTCCTCAACCAGTAATAACCACATTGTAATATTTGGTGAAGGAAAAGTAGTTCATAGTGCAGTGCAAATAAATAGAGGGATAAGTTTTAATGGGCGTAAAATTGGTGAAGCTAGCGCAACAGGCTAGAATCTTTACCAATTTGGTCTTTATTTCAAAACCTTAGGACTAGTTAGTCCTATAGAGAGGGCAATATGAACAATCTATAATTAAGAGGCTAGAAACTACCCAACATAGCCTGAGAGAATTTGGAACCTTACTTTAGTATATCTAATGTTCCTTATGAACTCAGAAGGCGTAAAGAAGAGGTATGCTTGATACGGGTAGATTTAAAGTGTAAATTTTTCAAATATTTTTCAATATTACAAAATACTCACAGTAGATATAATAATAAATATGCAATAAAATCAAACAAAAATACCTTTTATGAAAAAAATTCATCTTTAAAGCTTTTTTTAAACTTCCAAATCTCCTTTAAAATCAATGCAAATATATGTATTGCTCAAGTAATAAAAGACTCTAATGGAGTCCTAGATATTAGTCCCAAAGGGAAGTTGAAAACTCCTATAAGTATGTTTTTGAAATTCTTTTATAATTAAAAAAAATAAAAGAAAAAAAAGTAAAGTGCAAAGTTTGAATATTAACTACTAAGGTGAATGCTATATAAAATTCAGTTGAAAAACAAAGTTAACTATTAAAAAACTAAACTTTCAAAAGTAAGATTATGAAATCTAAATAAAATTTTTGTTGATGGAAGATTCAAATTTAAGAAAACATCCTTCCCCTTTACAATGAGTATATGGATTGTGAAGAAATTAATATCATTTTTAAATATATTTATAAAAAATATTTTGTGCCAAATAGGAGCAATCATATTCCTTACCCTCTTCCAAATGCTATAAAAAACATTGACTAATCCAGAGTTTGGTCCCTAATTCTATCGTTAAACTGAGAGGATATCGGCTGCCACTCCAGAGCTCCCACTCCAGAGCTCCCACTACTCTTTCCTCTGCAGTCTCACAATCTCGCATTAGTTATCAATCAATTGGACCAAATTGGGGATTTTAATCCATCACATTAAAATCTCAAATTCTGCATCAATTAAAGTATATTTCCCTATTAATTTACACTCAATTCCATGGATGACATACTCTCCCATAAAATCAAATGTGATTCTCCCCTTGTTGTAGAAATCTTACCCCTTTTCAGGACATATGTTTCTCAACATGTTTTAACATTTTTATTGGTTAGATCAAAAAGTAAATGACGATCGGAATTCAAATCATCACAAAATATTAACATTTAAAACCGTAGAAGATAAAATCAATTCTTCACAAAATCATATCTCAAAGTAGGGAGAAAGATAAAGACAACTACTCAAAATTTATGAGAAGGATACGACAAAACACTGAATTCATATATAAAAACAAGTTTACAAAATAAAAGAATTAAAATACACAATTTATCTCACAATCCTTCCCAAGAAAATCCCTAGAAGTTCTCTAAAAGCCTTTCTGTTTTTCTCTCTTTGCTAGCACTCTCAATTCTCTCTTAGAAGTGTAATGAAGAAGAAATCTATCACCTTCCCTCTCTTTTTACAACCCTAGAAGAAAATCTACTATCTTTGCCTTACACGCCACCACCTTCTTACCTTTTTCATCCCCCTTCCAACTCTCTTTCAAATCTATGAAGTCTTCCTCTTTATTTTGGGTTGCCTCCCCTCAAAATAAATTCAAAATTTCCTCCAAAGTTCCCTTCAAAAGTGAACTCTTTTTAATTCAAAAGACCTGTCATTTGATTTAGTAGACATATCCCTTTGTAAAAGAACCTTTCAAAGTGTTTAAATGTATTGAATCACTCCAAGTAGTGTCTAGAATAATTGTCCTTTTGAAAATTCACACAAAATTTGTCTCGAACCACCTTAATCCACAAAAAGCGTCTATGGCGCATCATGCGCCAACTCTTTAGATTTTGGCGCATCATGCGCCAGAATCCCAAAATTTGTTGTTTTAGCTCCGAACTTTGTCCTTTTTATCATTTTTTCTCCAAATGCCTAAAAAGGATATACCTGCAACAAAAACATGAAATTACCTTTCTTTAAAGTGCAATATCACGAAAAATAAGCATAAAATATGTACTTAAAAAAAGTACATTTTTTTGGTGTATCACTAGCCTCTTCTAATGAAAGGGGTGGGGCTCTATTTATAGTGTTCTTGGTGCAGTGATGTGATAATATGAACCAATTTGATTGGCAGTCCAACGAACTTCTTTTGATCAGACAGTGTTTGATGGACATTTGAGTACATTAAGAAATTGAGAAATTTTGGTCTCATTGAATTTGTCTTGTCGAGATGCTCGATTTGATTATAGATTTACTTTGTTTAACATTCTAAATATGTTTGAATAACTTAAAAGAGTTTCTTAAAGACTTTATCTGAGCTTGGTTTGACTCAGATTGGACAAAATTTGGTAAGATTAGTTCATTTTGTCGTGTCGGATAATTTGACTATAAGTATGCTGAAATCGGAGTTACGGAAGAGTTATTGTCGATGTTAAAATATTTCTTTCTCAAAAAACTGAGTTGAGGTTTATTTTATGTCTCGAGATTCGTGTTGCATGAAGGAGATTTGCTAGAGATGTATAAGCTGCCCAACTATTTTTGGGTGAGATCAATTTCTTGACCAAAAATATCAAATCTAAAGCATTTTTTTTTTGCAGTGTATATATATACATATGAGTATATATTATATAATTGTCACAATATATATATATATATATATATATATATATTTATATATATAAGAATAACATAAACTTCTATATGTCGTAGCTATTAAACACAAATTAGTTGGCATGAGTTTTTTTCTTACGATGAGGGCTTGATCCTTGTGCATGAAAAAAGTTCAATCTTTTTTAACTGCGAGCTCTAAGCTAGAACTGGATGACAAACCACCTGGAATAGGTCGGATAGCCAAAATTGGGATTTCAGAAAATGGCGGGCCATGTGGGACGATCCCGTACTAGAAGAAACGGGCATAAGAGCATTGTTAGACAGGGTTTAAAAATTCGGGCCGTCAAATTTGGATCAGATTTAGCCCAAAAAGAGAAATTTGAGCAGATTTTAGTACCCAAATGATGAAATTTGAGCAATTTTTTGGTTTATTTTAATTAGCTTTTTTTTAAAAGTAGGCAGTTACCTTTATGGTCTTTGAAGACCCCTACAATGTCAGCTTTGTTTGGGGAAAAACTGCCATCAGTGTTGACATTAATAAAAGTATACATGGGTTTTTCCCAAATAACCTTGATTGTCATGTAACTTTTTTGTTCAGCTATTTTGCAAATCTTCAAGATGTTTGGAAAGTTTTTCCATTGGATCAACTTCATGATATAAGCCAGGCATTGGTCCACCACCTTGCCTATGGTAGCATCCACATAATCATGTTTTGCTTTATTTCTGGCAGCCCAAAGGAATCAGGTAGTAATAAAGGGGATGAGGCCAAGCTTCAACTTATGCCAGTCAATCATGAATTTACCTAAACTAGCCCATCCCAAGTTGATGGTGCTGATATGAAAATGTGGTTGCAAGGATTTCCACACATTCCTGGAGAAATTGCAAGTGAAGAAGAGATGGTTTGTTGACTCCATATCCTTTCTACATAGCTGACCCTTAGAGGGGCCCTTCAGCCCTTTTAGCTTTAGTATGTCATCAGTTAGGTTTAGATCAGTGATGCTTTGGCTGGAGCAGGAAGTTAAAAAAAATTTGTCTTTCCTATTGCTGTCAAACTGAATTTTGGTGACCTTCCTAACTGAGTGATCATTCAGCATTATTTGGAGTAGCTCCTCAGACCAGGATTGCCTTATCCAACAGTCCTTCACCAACAGATTATTGTCATGAATATCATCCAAAGGTTCCATAAATTCTGTTGGGCACTATTTATCCAGCCAAAATCTAATATTTTCTTGACCCATCTCCCACATGTAGAGTTGTTCTGCATTTTCTCTCACCTTTAGCATTTGGCTCTAGACTCTGGAACCCCCCAACTTTCTTGAAACCATATTTGGATGCTCAGTTCTGATATATTTATCATGCATAAATTCTACCCATAAGTTAACTTTTTATCTGAATTTTAACCACAGTTTGCACAAGCTGATCTTCTGTAATTGCCAAAGTCCCTTGAAGCCTAGTCCATCAACATGTAAGGGCTTTGCCACCTTCTGCCAACTTGGCCAAGTCATTTGCTTTCTTTGACCAGTCAAGAGAAATCTATTGAATGCTCTCTCCAACAGTACCTAGGTACTTCTCTTCATTACAACCAACTGTAGTATGTACATGAAGAAGGTGGTTAGGATGCTCTTCAAAAGAGTTATTCTGCCCCCATTGGAAAGGAAAGATTTAGTCCAAAATTGAAGTGTGGGGTTGATTTTGTCTACTATCTCATCAAAATATATTTTTTTTTTGTTCTTCCCCTATGTAAATAAACTTCTAGGTATTTGAAAGGAATAATAATAGAGTTGAAACCAATGAGTTCAAGAGTCCAATGTCTATAGAATGTGGAGACTTTTTTACTGAAAATAACTTGGCATTTTTCTTTGTTTTCCTTAAGTCTTGATGTGCATTGAAATTTTTGTAAACAATCATGTAGAGTTTTAACAGCCACCTTATTTGGTCTGGAGAAAATTAGGATGTCATCTGCATAGATTAAATGACTTATATCCAATTTAGATTTGTTGTGGTAACTACTAAATTTTATATATATATATATATATATAAATATGTTTG
>NW_018165188.1:71102-73167 GCF_001263595.1 Phalaenopsis equestris
TCTTTCACAAACATAGGGGTAGCTGGGACAAACTGGTCCTGAATAAGGCAACCATCCAATGACCAATTATCCCACCAGATGTTAACCAAGCCCTCACCAAGTTCCCAGACAAACAATTGTTCAGCATCTTGTCTAACTTTTAACATCCTTTTCCAGATTGGAGAATCCCCCACACCCACTGAGAGTTGGGTGGGGTGATGATGTCTGCAATATTTGCCCCACAAGAATTCAGCCCATAAGGATGACTGTGATCTAAATCTGAGCCAGAGCTTGCAGAAATTGGTGTGCATAATTTGGGAGAAAGACTTGAATCTTAATCCACCCTCCTCAGCAGGTTTACACACCTTAGCCCAAGAGGTCCAATGTTTTTGCTTCCTATGACCAGCCCATAGGAATCTATTAAAGATACCTTTTAACAGTCTCTGAGAGGATTTTTTAAGAATGTTCATTTGCAGTAAATAGGATGGCAAGGCAGAAAGAACACTTTTGAGAAGTGTAATTCTACCCCCATTGGATAGAAAGGAATTCTCCCAAGCATGCAATTTACTTTGTACCTTGTCAATTATGTGATCAAATTGAATATTCTTTGTTCTTCCTTTTATAAGAACAACCCCCAGATATTTCATAGGTAGGTGACTGTTTTTGAAACCAGTGAAATCAGCAACCCATGATTTAAACTAATTAATGCACTGCTTACTGTAGATGGAGAGGCACTTCTGTTTATTGAATTTCATTCCAGAAACATCTTGAAAGGTCTCCAGATTCCACAATAATAATTTGACAGCACATTTGGAAGCTTTTGTGAAGATTATGATGTCATCAGCAAAGGCCAGATGATTGATTAATAAGGAAGATTTATGACTATAAAGAGAATGGGGTTTCATGGATGCCAACTCATTCAAAATTCTTGATAAGTAGTCAAAAGCTAGAACAAAGATGGTAGGGGAAAGAGGGTCACCTTGTTTTATGCCTCTAGAAGCACTAAAAAACCCATGAGTGGATCCATTGATGAGTATTGAATGGAAATTATTTGACAGCCATCTGCTGATAAGAGAGACAAAGGAGGATGAGAAACCTCTAGCAATCAAAACCTATTCAATGAAACTCCAGCTTATAGTAACATAAGCTTTTTTGATATCTAATTTGAAAATTAGATTGCCTCCTCTAGTGACTCTGTCCAAGTCCAGCACCAATTCTTGGGCCAAGAGCACATTATCCACAATGTTTCTATCCCTGATGAAGGCAGACTGATTCCTGTTGATGAGCTTGTTTAGGTGAGGCTGTAATCTTTGGACCAAAACTTTACTGATTATCTTTGAGATGACAGAAGTGAGACTAATGGGTCTGTAATCCTCCCATTTGCAAGGAGTTTTGTCTTTAGGCACTAAAGTAATGGTTGATGAGGAGAAATATTTGGGGAGGTCAGCCCCCCAGAAAAAGCTTTGGACAGTGGCAATAACCTCACCCTTCACAACATGCCAAGCCTTTTTGTAGAAGTCAGCAGAGAATCCATCAGGGCCAGCCACCTTTGTGCTATCTATGGATTTAAGAGCTTCCCAAATTTCCTTTTCATCAGGGATGTTAGTAAGGGATAGACTCTCAGTAAATTCCCTTTCTTTGTCAAAAAGTGTAGCATTGATGATAGAGTTGGAAGTAGAGTTGTTCCTGAATAAATTCTGGAAATAAAGTACAGCATCATTAGCAATTCCCTCAGCATTGGTAATCCAGTGCCCCTCCTGAGAAAGGATTTTATGAATTGTATTGCTTTTCCTCCTATAGTTAATGCAAGCATGGTAGTATTTAGAGTTTCTGTCCCCCTCACAGAACCTGGTTTTGTTAGCCTTTTGAGCATAGAGAGCCTCTTGCATGTTGATAAGTTCCAATAAGTTTTCATTAGCTAGCTGGAAATCCATATCAGACCCCAAATCAGAAACCACTAGTTGTTCTAACTGTAATACTTTTTGTTCAGCTTCAAAAACTTTCTTATCAATGTTCCCCACCTACTTCCAGTTCCAATTTGTGAGATGTTTGCTGAGTTTTTTCTGTAACAACCAAAGCTTGATAC
>NW_018165188.1:73569-74134 GCF_001263595.1 Phalaenopsis equestris
AGAGAGGGTTGTGAAATCCCCCCCCACTAAACAGAAATCATATATATATATATATATATAATAAAAAAAATAGGATGCTGGAGGCTGGAGTAAGAGCTCTGCTAGGGTTTCTGACAAGATGAAGGCATGTGGCTGCTGCTTCAAGTTTGTGTTGGTGGAGTTAGACCTGCTGACTTCCTTTGGTGAACAAAGAGTTCACTGGTTGATCTTCTTTTACTGCTCCTTCATGCCTTTCTTTAGCACTGCTGTTGTTCCATTTTCAGCTCATTTCAGTGGCACTGCTCCATTGGCTTTTCATCCTTCTTTGTTCTACTAAATATTGAGGAGGTTCTCCTTACCCATTTCCCCTGGTCTTTGGGATTTCTTTTTTGTTAGGATCCCCTTAGGGAAGAAAACTTCACTGGTTTTCTTGCATGTTGTCACTTTGGGTTTCAGAAGTGGCTCTACCTGACTTTCTGTTTCCTTATGGACAGCTGTTTCTTGTTTAGCTAAACTTCAAGCTCCTGATTGTTCTGGAAGGGTGATGGCTTCTTCCATTGGGATCTCCACAGAATAACAATGGACC
>NW_018165188.1:74267-79703 GCF_001263595.1 Phalaenopsis equestris
GAAACAACTGTGTACTTCACTACCAAGGAAATTGATGCATTAAAGGAAGAGGTTAAATTCACTTTGGTTGGCAAATTTTGGCCAGGACATCCTAAAATGGAGCTAGTCATAAGTTTTTTTGAATCACTGAAGTTTATAGGCAATTGGAAAATTGGGCTATTGGATGGGGGGCACCTTGGCACCTGCTAATTTAGTTGGTAGCTGAGGAATACTATGCAAGATTGTTTGCTAAACAATCTTTTAACAATTCTGGAACAAATATGAAAATTATAAAATGGACTCCAGGATTTGATCCTAGTAAAGAACCTCCTGTGGTCCCCCTCTGGTTTAAGCTAACTGGCCTCCCACTCCCTTACTTCAAGCTCAATGCTCTATTTAACATTGGTAAAGCAATAGGTACACCTCTAAGAGTGGATGCTCCCACATATAATAAGGCCAGACCTAGCCTTGCTAGAATTCAAGTTAAAAAAGATCACACTCCCTGAACTGAAGAGAATTTGGATTGGTTCTGATGTTGAAGGGTTTTGGCAGGATATAATAGCTAAACAGAAACCTTACTATTGTTCACATTGCAAGATGTTTGGTCACACTTTAGACAAATGTTATAGATTACATCCCCCAAATAGGAAAATGGTAGGAAGAAACCAAACAGTTACTGAAAGAATTGTAACTAATGTTACAAGGTCTATTGCTAAAGAAACAATGTTAGAAAACAGATAAGAAATAAATCAAAGGAAGAATCACCCCAAGAAATAATGAGGTTCCATCAGATGCTGATCCCCTTGGAGAGCTATCTGAACCTAATAGCCAAGATGACACCCCACCACATAGATCAATTAGAAAGGAAGATATTGAAATCACAATTATCACACCTACATCCCCTTTGCAAGCTGAGAAGGGGAAGCAAATCATCATAGAGATCCATGATAAAGCTCCAAAGGAACCAATCATTACTAAAATGAAACAAACCATTGAAGAAGATTGGAAAATTAAAATAGCAAGGAAAAGAAGAAAACAAGGGACAAAAGTGCAAAAATTACAATCAGGGGTACAGTCTATGAAGGCTGAAAGAGCAAATCATAGAGGAAGAACTAGATCAAGATCTCAGCCTTCTCCACACCCTCCACTTCATGATTAATCTACTTTTCTAAAACATAAGGGTGATGGCTAGCCCACTTTCCCTAAAAAGAGTTTTATACTTGAATTTTAAATACAAGTTGTGGTGTATTGTTATCCTTGAACCCATGGTTCACAAGAACCCTAAAAATCTGATTAAAAAGTTTGTTGGTTTCACCCATTTTGGGAACACTAACAATAAAATTTGGATTTTTTGCAGGAGAGAAATCAATTCAAATATTCTAATTGATCATCGACAACTTGTCCACCTTTCATTGAATATGAATGGACATAAGGGTGAAGTTATCTTCATATATGTTGGTTGCACAAAGGATGCTAGAAAGGAGCTGTGGAATAGGTTGATTAACATCAACCAACAGATGGACTCCCCAATGGACTCCCCATGGCTGGGACTCCCCATGGCTGGTGGGGGGAGACTCCAATTGTATTACTTCTACTGCTGAAAAATCTGGAAGAAGAGTCCCAAATTCTGCCAAGATGAACACCTTTAGTGATAATATCCACAGGGCTGGCCTCTTTGATCTGGGTTTCAAGGGGCCTACTTTCACTTGGAAAAGGGGAGCCATTTGGGAGAGGCTTGATAGAATGTTGGTAAATGATGCATGTTTTAACCAATTCCTCCTCTCCTTTATCACTCATCTTAGTCTTGTTGGCTCAGATCATAGACCTATACTTATTAGCATTACTTCTACTGATAATCATACCTCCTCCCCCCTTTTAGATAGCTTAACATGAGGGCTACACACCCTTCCTACAATAAGTACATTACTGACTTATGGAAAGGAGTTTCACATCCTGACCCCTTATCAAGTTAAGTTTTCTACAAATCAAAATTGTCAAAGCCCTCAGAAATTGGAGTTGGGAAACTTTTGGTAATGTGCATGCCAAATTCCAGGAGGCAGAAGATGAAGTCAAAACTTTGGAGCAAGAGGAACAGATTGGCAATGTGGAGGAAAAGAAATTGTTGATTGCTCAGAACAACCTACTTAGTGCCATCGATTATCAGAAAAAATTCCTTAAACAAAAGGCTGAATATTTTTACTGATGGGGATAGAATCACCAAATTTTTTCATGCTTATATAAAATATAAAAGAAAGTGCAATACAATCCATGCTATTCAAAATGCCAATGGTCAGTGGCTACATGATAATACTGATATAGCCAATGATGTCATAAGTTATTACAAAGATTTGCTAAATCAGGATCATAACTTCAGACCCCCTAATGAGAAGGCACATTTCCTTGCTGAACTGAACTACACTGCTAGCCTCAAGCTTATAGATATCCCCAATGAAAAGGAAATTTGGAATGCAATCAGCTTCATAGACAGTAACAAATCTGCTAGCCTGATGGCTTCACTGTTGAATTTTATAAGAAGTCCTGGGAGATTATTAAGGCTGATGTTATTGCTACAGTAACAAGCTTCTTCCAAGGCAATAATCTTCTAAAGTATTTTTGTGCCTCCACCACTGTACTGATTCCTAAATATGATTTACAGCAGAACTGGAACCAATTTAGGCGTATCTGTTTGAGCACTGTCATTAGTAAAACCATCAGCAAAATTATTGTGAATAAGCTACAACCTCACCTGGATTCCATAATTAAACCGAATCAAACATCCTTTGTGAAAGGTAGGTCCATCATTGATAACACTCTTCTAGCTCAAGAATTATTACAGGACTTGAACAAAACTTGTAGGGGGCAATATGGTATATAATCTGGACTTAAGAAAAGCTTATGATACCATAAGCTGGGATTTCATAATGGAAGTCCTAATGGCCAGAGGTTTCAACTTTGATTTCTGTCACCTGATTAGGAGGTCGCTACATAACAATGAACACTCTATTTTGATAAATGGGCAAGGGAGGGGTTCATTCACTACTGCTAGAGGGTTAAATCAAGGGGATCCATTATCACCCACCATTTTTATACTTGCTATTGGTTACTTATCTAGAATTCTTGATGAAGCTCTTCTGAATTACAGTTAAAACAGATACCATCATAGATACAACATAGCCATTACCCATTTACTGTATGTTGATGACATAATGGTCTTCTCCAGAGCCAGCAAGAATGCTATTGGAAAAGTCTTCCAAACACTACAAATATTCCAAGTTCACTCAGGAATGTCCTTCAATCCAGCAAAGTGTCAGATGGTCTTCTATAAACATGCCTCTTCTACTCACAAACATTGGGCACATTGGGCATCTAAATACACTGGGGGCATCTAAATACACTGGTTTTACAATTTCTCAACTCCTAATTAAGTATCAAGGGGTGCTTCTTATCACTGGCAGAACCACACAAATTCAATTTAATGAGGTTTTGAACAAAATTTCAAGTCTTCTCAATGGGTGGACATAGAATTTCTTATCTAATGAGGGAAGAATTACTTTGTTAAAGAGCATTATCACTACCTTCCCATCTTATATACTGCAAATGACTACAATTAAGAAAAGCACACAAACTAAGCTGGAAAGAATTTTCAATAAATTTCTGTGGTAAGGCCAAGGACAGTAAATGTATTGGGCTTCTTGGAGAAAAGCTGCTAAACCTCAAATTACTGGGGGTATTGGCTTTAAGGACCTTGATCAAGTCCTTCAAATTAATTTTTGTAAACTCTGGATTAAGTTTAGAACTCAAAACTCTTTATGGGCCAAATTCATGTGGGGTAAGTATTGCAAAGATCAGCACCCCACACTGGTCCTAAGGAAAACTGTAGATTCTAAGATTTTGGTGAAAATGCTGAAAATTAGACATAATACTAAAACCACTTATAGTTGGCAATTGGGCAAAGGTGATATCAAGTTTTGGCTTGACAATTGGTGTCCCAAAGTTTGGTTATCCCCCATTACCAATGTATACAATAGTGATTTGAAAGTGGTTGATTGTTGGGATGGTGATGAGTGGTCCCTAGTTAAGTTATCTAATCTCCTGCAACCTCACTCTATTATTAAAGTGGCCAGTATAAAGTTCAATAGAAGAACAGGTGACAAAGTCCTGTGGCAGATTACTTCCCATCAAAGCCTTACCAAAGCCATATACAAATACTCCAAAAGTTTTAGTTGGGAGCAAATACCCTGGGGAGACATTATTTGGAACAAATTCCTATCCCCTTCTATGTATTTTCTCTGCTGGAGAATATTTCATAAAATGATCCTTACAGATGACATTCTCAAGCTGAAGGGATAGAGGGGTCCCTCTAAATTCTGGTTATGTAAGAAGGAGGAGGAAACTTTGAATCACTTATTCTTTGAATATAACTTTGCTCAACTAGTTTGGAAACAAATTTTGAATCAGTTGATCATTGATGAGAAAGATTTCACTTGGGATAGGCTTGTCAAGTGTTGGTTGTTCTGGCAGAAGAGAAAGTATGCTACTATTCCTTTTACTATTGCCTGGTTTATCTGGATGGAAAGAAACATGGTCAAGTTTGAAGATGCCAATCCAAATATTGGGAAAACTGCTAGAAACTGTTTATCTTATCTTCATAAGATGATCAACTAGAAAAGATTCCCTAACATCTCCAATTCCTGTCCACCTATCAATTCTGAACCTATTCAAGTTATCAGAGTCTACTGGAAAACCCCAAAACATCCCATTGTGAAGATTAACACTGATGGAAGCTTTACAAAAAAATGGTGCTGGAGTGGGAGTTATTTACAGAAATCATTTGGGTAAGTGCTTACTATATTTCTACACCCCAGTTATGGCCTCTGATGCCACTGAGACTGAACTCATTGTTGTGTATTGGGCAATTAATCTTGCCACTAAGGCTAATTGAAATAAGCTTTGGCTAGAAGTGGACTCTGTTGTAATTATTCACCTTTTAAATCATGAGGAGGGAGCTCCCAGACATCACTCATACTGGATAAATAAAATCAGAGATATTAGTAGCAAGTTACAAATCCAGTTCACTTTCATCTATAGGGAAGGAAGTCAGCCTGCAAACTAGTTGGCCTAGCTTGGATCACATTCTAAAAAGATTGAGGTTGATGTCAACCCCCCACCAGCTCTCCATTATCTGCTGCATGAAGATACTCTAGAAGTTCCCCACTTCAGAATTGCATATATGGACACATGACTACAATTGGTGCAGATGCAATTTTACATTCATTTTCTTTCTTTGTTGATTCATTGTAGTTTCCCCTATTTGGGTGGTGGTTCCTAGTCTTTTTTGGGAGTTCTTGGGTTCTTGTATTGAACCAAAAAAAAGTCCCTCTCTGATGTCTATACTAGTTTATTACTTCAACAAGTTGGGAGCCATAAGCAACTCCTTTATCAATATATAAAGGAAGA
>NW_018165188.1:79727-95803 GCF_001263595.1 Phalaenopsis equestris
AAAAAAAATTCTCTTTTAATACCTGAAAATAATTTTTATTTCTTATGTTCTAATTTAGAATGAAGAAAGTTGAATGTTATGAGATGGAATGCCAAAAGGCGAAAGGTAGAAAGACGTGAATTAATGCATATTTTATATTTTTTAGCTACTATTTTAAAGAAATGCATTATTTTTTAGCTATAAATATTGGTAGTTTTTTAGCATATAAATAGGCAATGGAGGATGTTGGTGGAGTCTCTAACTCTACCTAGCAGGTGATCCAGGATTTCCCAAAAGAAAAAAATCATCCCCGTCCTGCATAAAAGGCAAGCAAGGGAATCTTCTTTCGTTTTACAACCAAGAGGAAAGTAAACCTCTTTATGTGTAGTTGATGAGCAATGAGATCTTTCAAATTGTGGTGCAGCAGATAGTCTTCCCCGTCCTTCATAGCAGGCGAGCAAAGGGATCTTCTTTTACATTACGTTGCAGCAGAATGTCATTTCCATCCTGCATAGTATGTGATCAACGAGATATTCTTTAGCATAAGTGCGATGAATAAACTGATCTCCATCCCTACCTAGTAGGTGACTCGAGATCTTTCTACTTATTGTTGCATATTTTAGTTGAGATGGAGAAAAGTTAGGTTTTTCCTGCCGTGCTTTGAGTCATTTTAATAAAATGATGTGATTTGTAGATAATAATGACTTTCTTTGTATGTCTTTTTGTGGCTTCTCAATCATATAAAATTCTGCAATTAAAGTTAGCACACATACATATTAAAATTAAGAATCTTGTACCATTTGAGGCTCATGCCTTCTGAGGTTGTGCGCTCTCGGTCATAGCCCTTATAGAAGCTTAAAATGAACCAGTACCTCCTAAGGCCCATAGCCTTCTGAGAATTTTTATTGAATTATGCCTTCCGAGGCTTGTAGTTTTTTGTGAACTTTATGTGCCTATGACTTCTAAGACTTATAGGATTTTAAGGCCTTTGACATTCTGGTGCCTTCTAAGGCTTGTAGCCTTCTAACGCTTTTGATGTAGATGTGTCTTCTGAAGCTTGTAGCCTCTGAGGTCTTTGAGTGGAGATGATGTAGGCTACTTGCTCTTGTGGAGTCTTTCTTTTGAGGACCCTGTCCACTAGTAGCTTCTCATTGATAACTACCCCTTAGGGTCATCTTCCAGGGGTATGGTACAATGGGAAGATAGGTACACTTGAGAGGAAGGCTTTGAAGAACAGAGGATTTTCTTCTAGGGTTGTAAGAAGAGAGGAAAGGTGAGAGATTTCTTCTTCATTACATTCATTACAAGAGATTTCTTCTTCATTACATTTCTAGGAGAGAATTGAGTGTGATTGTAAATAGAGAAAGTGCTAAAGGGAACTTCTAAGGTTTTGCTTGGGAAGGAGTGTGAGAGACATTGAGTTATTTTCTTTATTTGTTTTGTAAACTTCTTTTTATATATGAAATCTGTGTTTTGTCGTATCCTTCTCATGAATTCTGATTAGTCTTCTTTATCCTTTCGAGATATGGTTTTGTGAAGAATTGATTTTATTTTTTACGGTTTTAAATGTTAATAATTTGTGATTATTTGAACTCTAATCTTCATTTACTTTTTGATCTAGACAATTGATAAAGAAAACTACTCAAAATTCATGAGAAGGATACGACAAAACACAGATTTCATATATAAAAACAAGTTTACAAAATAAAAGAAATAAAAGAAACAACTTATCTCACAATCCAACTGAAATAAAAGAAACAACTTATCTCACAATCATTCCCAAGAAATTCCCTAGAAGTTCTCTCAGATCCTTTCTCTCTTTACAAGCACACTCAATTCTCTCTTAGAAGTGTAATGAGGAAGAAATCTCTCACCTTCCCTCGCCTCTTATAAACCTAGAAGAAAGTATCCTCTCCTTGCCATTCACACCACCACCTTCTTGCCTTTTATTTTGTGCTGACTCCTCTCAAAAGGAATTCAAAATTCCCTCCAAAAGTTAACTCTTTTAAATTCAAAAGATGTGTCATTTGATCCAAGAGACATATCCCTTCATAAAAGAACCTTCCAAAGTATCTAGATGTATTGAATCACTCTTAAGATATGTGTAGAACAAATGTCCTTTTGAAAATTTCTACGAAATTTGTCTCAAACTGCCTTAATCGAAAAAAATTTGTCTCTGGCGTATCATACACCAAATTTGGCGCATCATGCGACATCTTTCTAAATTTTGACACATCATGCGCCAGAATACCAAAATTGGTTGTTTTGGCTTCGAATTTCATACTTTTTGCCATTTTTGTTCCTAATGCCTAAAAATGATTTACCTGCACAAAAATATGAAAATAACCTTCTTTAAAGTGCAATATGACAAAAAATAAGCATAAAATATGTACTACTTAAAATAGTACTTAAAATAGTATATTATTTTGGTGTTTCAAAATCTCTCATACTTAAATGTTACTTGTCCTCAAGTGACACTTTTACTACATAACAACATATGACTTAGGAGAGATATTAACTTATAACTTCTATACTTTAGTTTACTAAATAGAATAAAAAAATTTAAGAAAAACCTTTAATAACTTTGGTTCAAATTCTAAGTCTAGGAATACTTAGTAATCAAATTTAAGATTTTTGAATCTTTATTATTTTCAAGAAGAATTACAATTTGTCATATTAAGGACATTTAGAAAATTCATATGAAAAAGAACTTCATGAAGACTTTACTAGGAATGCTACTAATACTCCAATACAAGTTTAAAAAAAGTAATAAAACTCCTTCCTTAAGTTGATTCAAGTGAAACCAATTTTTGAATAGACATATCCTCAAGCTTCTCCTCACTTATTTATTTTTCTTTTCTCTTCTTATTTCTTTCTCTTTTCTTTTCTTTTTTCTTTTAGGGTCTTTTCAATCCTTTCTTTTCATTTTTTTTCTTTTTCAAGTAAGGATTACTACATTTGGATAGCCTTTAATGATTTTGAACTTCACTTTCCTCTTCTTAAAGTTAAAACTCTATACCTTTCTTCACTTTATAATTTCATATTAATTTATGATTTTTCATAAAGTATCCTTCCTTTCTTCTTACATGGAACTCTAAATTTTTTAATACTTCAAAAATACAATTTTCTTTACTTAAAATAGAAAAGCATAATCTTATCCTATCATACCAAATCTTATCCTATAATCTTATCCTATCATACCAAATATCTTTAACTTTAGAATTGGCCTTCATTGTTAAAAACATTACCTAAATTTTCCACAATATTTACAAACATAAGTATAGTCATTTAAAGTTAAATCTTAATATCCCAGGTTATGTTAATAATTCATGTTAAATTAATTTTTAAAAAATAGTTAATTGAGGACAAATAAAACATTAGTTTATTTCTTTTCGAAAGATTTTTTCTCCCCCTCCCCAAACTTAAGTTTTTAAGAAATTATAAAAATATTTTAGTGAAAAATTTAGTAGGTGAAAGAAAACAGTTAATGCATGAAAAATAAAAATTGACTTATAGAGGATTTCTGATTATGAAGCTGGGCTCTGGTATACTGCAGGCACTAACATTAAAAACATTAAGGTTTTAAAGCATTAAATGAAATGTAGTATATTCTAAAGAACTTGCTGAGAATAGAATACTAAAACTAAAAAATAAAATGAAAAATACTAAAAATGTAGAAAAAAAAAAGTCTACAGTTAGTACTACAGTTAAGTCCACAACACAACATGAAAGCTTTTACTACAATAGTTCTCAAATAATAGTACAACACAATACAATCACAAATAACAATCAAACACAAAAAAAAAAATAATACTGAGCTCATAAGAATATTAGTCTTCATCTCCTTTCTCTTCATCATCATCATCATCTTCTTCCTCTTCTTGCTCATTGTCATCCCGAATAGGATCATAGGAAATGAAACTGGGGCAAGGAGGAAATTCCACATTAGGCTCTCCCCTAAGATGTCTCACCATGGCATTCTCAAAATCATTATCATGTTGAACTCTCCTTTGCTGATAATCATCATTATAAGCATTTCTTGCTCGAATCTCTCCTATTTTGTTCCAAGTGACCTTGAAAATTGATTATGTCCATTTGTTGAATCATGAGCTAGTCCATAATGTTTTCTAATGATGCGGGGAGAGAAGTAGATGCCCTTGCAACTGATGTAGAGGGTCTATCCAGTATCCCTTATATCATATCTAGATTCAACAAATGAATAAAATCACTAAATCATATCCCTCCCAATAAGATTTTGTGGTTGTAATCTTTCTTCATTTCTATGGGACTCTACTTATAATTGTTAACCTAAAGTGAAAATCAGAGCAGGGTATCCCAAACCTCTAGCTGTAGAGCTACCAACTATACTTGGAGCATGATGAACTATAAGTGCACCAACATCTATTGCTTTCATATTCTGACTACAATAGTTCAACACAGCTCTATGTTTCATAACATCAACAAGATGAATCATTGGCAATAATCTAGCAAAAATAAATTGATACTATACCTTTAACTGGCTAATCAACATGAAAGCAGGGAAGTTAACTATCTTGCTATTCTTAATCTTCCACTCTCCTCTTCCATCAATAAAAAAGGCAAGCACTTCATCCAGTGATGGATTAGTCACCACGAATGCAATGTACACATCAAAAAATACATTCCATAGCCCATAAAAAAACATTGATCCTTTCAGCATTAATTCAACATTTTTACCTCTAACCAGTATGTGGTCACCTGTAGTGAGACTCAAGTTAGCATACAATTCCCAAATCATGGGGACAATCGTTACTACAGTGAAGTAGCAGAATCTTTCATAGTTTTCGGTGAGGATCAAACTTTCGATCTTACCACCCAGGTTTGCAAATGCTCATTCTTGGATCACTCATTTAGTTTCTATTTGAGTATTACAACTACGTTGGGCCTTGAAGTTGATGAATCTTCCTGAATCAAAATCTTCGGATGACCTTCCTCTCTTAACTCGGGGAGCCATTGGAGAGCCATTGGAAATTCTACTAAAATTCAAATAAATTCCAAACAAATTACTAATTAAAAAATTTAACTCCTCTAGCAAGATTATTTGGTAATAAAATTTTCACCATGAGTTTTCTTCAAGCTTTTTCATGAGAAATCCCAAATTTTGGATCTTCCATAATGTAGGAAAAATCCATGGTGAAAATAAAAAATTTCTAAGTTAAAGTAAAACTCTTACCAAGAGACTCTTACCAAGAAAACTCTTACCAAGAGAAGATGAAATCAATGATTTTCAGCTTTCCAAATCTTCTCTACCATCCTCAATAAGAAGCCCTAGGTCAAGGTTTAGAGGTAGGAGATGACCCAAGCCGTAAAAATGGAGCTTGCTGTGTTATTTCACCTTTTTTAGGCACTATGGCATGTTCAGGTCTTTGGCGCATCATGCTCCAAATCTGGCACATCATGTGCCAGTGCTCTGTAAATTGGTGCCTTTTGCACCAAACTGGCATATCATGTGTCAGAGCTTAAATTTACTAGATTTTATTTTCTGTGCAAATCTGCTCCATACCATTTTACGTCAAACTCGAATTAACTCAAATGAACATTTTTAAGCATAAATAATCATCACTCTAACCCCAAACTTTCACAAACAACATAAAACTCACATTTATATATAAAATTTGCTCTATTACAAACTAACAATTTTCAAGCCAGCAAACATCGAATTTAGTGTTCTAAAGCAAACCAACATCCTAACACTAAAATTTAAACATCAAAATAGAAAGCATAAACATAAATAGTGCGAAAACAGAAAGGAAATGCAATCCAACTTAACAAACTAAAATAAGCAGTACTAAACAAAATGTTCCATGCATAAATTAAGTTCGAACATCTTCTTCACTCTCATCCTCCTTAATATCTCCCATTGATTGGTAGTGCATATACAGGTTGTAGTAGGGTCGACATAGAAACTCATCAGTTGAATCCTCTTCAATCTAAGAATGTTTCTTCATTGCACATACAAAACCATCTTCAATATGCCCAATATGTTCAAAATGTTCCTTCAGTCTCCAATCCTGATGATCCAACATTTCAGAAATATTTCCAATTACATGCATAAGATTCTACACCACTTTCTCTATCTTCTTGACTCTCTTTAAAAGTACATTAGAATTATAGTAGGGCTGACTAGGTGATGAATTCTGAGATCCTTAATCCATCATCACAATCATATCATTTTCATCTCCCATTCTAATGCAAGTGCAATAGACTTCTGGATCCATCGGCTTCCAAGGAAAAAGCACTTTTTCCAAACTTTCATAAGGTACTTACAATTGACTGCACAGTATGAAAATAGTGGATGGATGTCAAGTTGTAGATCCATTCACAATCAAACCAAAAATCAATTTTACAATTATGGCTCCAATATCAATAGGCTTTCTGGTTTGAATACAACAATTCAAAATGACACTCTTCTTTGTTACCTTGCTAATTTTCATAGTGGGCAGTAATTTTGATGCAATGAAGAAATGTCAAGCTTTAGAAATTGGATTTAAAAATGATGAGGAAAAACTTACATTTTCATCCTCCGTAAGGTATCGATAGAGTTCGTTCATATTGTATCTCATAGGGGTAAAATTCACATAGTGATAGATGAACACATTCTCAATCATAAACATCTCGTTTATTCTTGAAGGAGTGAACTGCACAAACATGCCTCGTACATAAACTGTTCTTTGGTTGATCCCAAGAAGATTTGTGTGACACTCTTTCAGGGATGACTACAGTGGTAGTAGTGTAGCAGAGCACTTCCCAACTCCTCTACGCAATAATCTCTTCCACCCGAGTGTTTGGTGCGTTGAATCCTCGATTCACAAATCCCCTTTCTTTGATTAGCCTCTTCTTCACTAGAACTCGATCATGCAATTTTTGAGCATCGAAACTGACAAACTTTCTCCGATTGAAAAATCCAAATCTCACAGAATTTTTTGTGTGGGAAGCTATTTGATTTGAAATCTTGTGACTTTTCTCTTGTTTTCCCCCTTAAAACAGACTTAGGATTCAGTTTTTAGGAGCTCCAAGGAGAAGAAACTGCCAAAAACCTCCTTTTGAGACATTTTAGTCATTTTCGTTGCCGCGGTACATCATGTGCCAACTATCTAGAATTAGGCACATCATGCACCAATCTGATGCATCATGCACCAATTCCAAAAATTGCACTTTTTCGAATTGATCCAATAAATTCTAAATTATTCCATAAAATTAGGCAAATAAAGATGTTTCTAAATAATTTTCTCAAATACACGGAATTCATAAAAGCCTAAACATAAATATACGTAAAAAATTTCAAACAAATCAAACTTAAAAGCAAATTAAACAACGATACATATGGGTTGTCTCCCACAAAGTGCTTGGTTTATTGTTGTCAGCCCGAAATTCCTAGTCTCAATCTGGGTGACCCAATATTACACTTTCTTTAAAATCTACTCTTTGACCATCAAAATATGGGGACCAGCATTTATAATGTTGAAGTCCAACTCCATATGGGGACTTCAGCATTTCAATATTCTTCTAGTCTTGGGGACTTCAACATTAACAGCTCCATAGAGATACACTTTTATAACTCTGAATTGCCCTTTCCACCTAGACTTCAATTTTCTAGGAAATAATTTTAATCTTGTAATGTATAATAAAACTTCCTGTCGAGGTTCAAATTCTTTTTTTAGTATCTTCCAATCATGACATTCTTTCATCTTTTCCTCATAATCCTCGCATTATCGTAAGATTCATTCCAAATTTCCTCAAGTTCATTCAATTGCAATAATCTTTTCTCACCAGCTTCTTTCAAATTGAAATTAAAATTTTTTATAGCCCAAAAAGCTTTATGTTCCAATTCAATTAGCAAGTGACAAGTCTTCACAAAAATTAATCTATATGGGGACATTCCTATAGGTATCTTATAAGCTATTATGTATGCTCATAATGTTGTATCTAATCTAACAGACCAACACATTTCATTAGAATTAACACTTTTTCAAAATTCACTTAATATCTCGATTAAATACTTCAGTTAAACCACTAGTCTAGGGATGATAAGCAATTGCAATTTTATGCATTATATTATATTTTTCCACCAATCTTGCAACTGTTGCACTTTCAAAATGAGATCCTCCATCAGTAATGATTACTCTCGGTATTCCATATCTTTTAAAAATATTTTTAATTAAAAAATTTGAAACGCTCTGAGCATCACATCTAGGTAAAGTGATTGCTTTAATCCATTTTGAAATATAATCCACTGCAATCAATATATAAATATTTCTGAATGAAAGTATAAATGGTTCCATAAAATCCAATCCCCATGCATAAAAAATTTAAATTTCCAAATTAAAATTTAGAGGCATCTCATTTCTTTTTTAAATATTACCTACTCTCTAACACCGATCACATGTTTGTATATAAATATATATATTAACATCTCTAAATAGAGTAGGCCAGCAAAATCTAAATTGCAAAATTTTATGAAATGTTCTATCATTTCCAAAATGACCTCCAAATTCAGAATCATGACAATTCTGAATTATTTCCTAAATTTCTTTATAAGGCACACACCATCTCATTACTAAATCTTTACAATATTTAAAAAAATAAGATTTTGCATCATGAATGAATTTCTTTTTTTGCTGTTCTGTCAATCCATAGGGTAAAATACCACTTACAATATAATTTACAAAATCAGAATGCCAAAGTATTTCCCATCCTCTTACAACGTAAAATTGTTCATCAGAAAAAGTTTCATTAATTTCTTTTTCCAAATCAAGTATTTCTTCCTGTTTTGGCCCAGATAGATGATTAGCAATTTTATTATCAGTCCCTTTTCTATTGACTATTAAAAAATCAAACTCTTGCATCAGAAGCACCAATCTAATAAATCTTAGTTTAACATCCTTCTTTGGTATCAAATATTTAATGGCCAAATGGTCACTATGCACAACACATTTAGTTCCAATTAGATATTATCTAAATTTATCTAAAGCATTTAAAATGATTAATGACTCTTATTCAATAGTGGTGTTATCTAAATTTATCTAAAGCAGTTAAAATGATTAATGACTCTTATTCAATAGTGGTGTAGTTAATCTGAGCATCATAAAGAGTCTTACTCGGATAGTATATGACTTTAAAAATCTTATCATATCTTTACCCTAAAAAAGCTCTAATAGAATAATCACGAGCATCACACATTAATTCAAAAGGTTTATCCCAATCATGTGAAAAAATTATAGGAGAAGTGATCAATTTTTCCTTTAAATATTTTAAGGCTTTTAGGCAATCTTGATTAAAGTCAAATTTTGTATCTTTTTCCAGAAGTTGGCGTAAAGGTTTAGTAATTTTTGAAAATTCTTTAATATATCTCCTCTAAAATCCAGAATTTCCTAGAAAGCTCCTAACTATTCTTATTGTAGTAGGTGGAGATAGGTTTGATATAACCTGTATTTTTGGAGGATCTATTTCCATGCCATTTTCTGAAAATTTATGTCCAAGCACAATTCCTCCTGCAACCATGAATTGACATTTTTCTCAGTTGAATACGAGATAAGTCTTTTCTCATTGTTCTAGAACTTTCTCTAAATGTTTAAACATATTTCAAATGAAGTTCCAAACACAAAAAAATCATTTATAAAGACTTCAATCCCTTTTTCAATCAAATCTTCAATCCCTTTTTCAAAATCATTTATAAAGACTTCAATCCCTTTTTCAATCAAATCACTTAAAATTGAGATCATACATCTTTGAGTTGTTGCACGTGCATTACATAATTCAAAGGGCATTTGCTGAGAAGCAAATATTCCACAAGAACTAGTAAATGTTGTTTTCTCTTGATCCTTTGGAGAAAATGTTATTTGATGATAACCAGTATATCCATCTAGAAAACAAAAATATTTATGCTCAGCCAGACTATCCAACATCTGGTCCCCAAAAGTTAAAGGAAAATGATCCTTTCAGGTGGCGGAATTTAATTTTCTATAATCTATACAGATTCTCCAGCTAGTGACTTATCTTATTGATATTAATTTGTTATTCCCATTTATCACTACAGTCACACCTCCTTTCCTTGGAACACAGTGAATTAGATTTACCAAAACACTGTCTGAAATAAGATATATTATTCCAACATCTAACAATTTTAGAATTTCTTTCTTCATAACTTCTTTCATCATATGATTCAGTCTCCTTTGGATCAATTATTGGCTTATGTTGATCTTCTAAAAAAATTCTATGCATACAAATTGATGGACTGATTCCTTTAATATCAGCTGATGTCCATTAAAAAGTTATTTTTTTATATCTTTTCAAAGTTTTCAACAACTATTGTTCTTGCATATAGTTCACGAGGTTTCTCAATTATTTTCTATTAAGCCACCTCCTCCTCTGGATTTCCTGCTCAAAGGTGACAAGATTGAGGTTCCCCATTTCAGAATTGTTGCTCCACAGCCATCAGGAAATTATAAAGTGTAATTTTTGGGGATTTTTCTGTTTTCCCTCCCCTTTGTATCTCTTCTGATTTTAGTCTCCCTTTAGATCTACAATCTTCTGATCTATATAATATCTATTTTAGGCCTTTAACATGTAGGGAGCCATGAATCCGCTCTTTTTTCAAAAAAAATATATATATATTTATATATGGGTTGCATCCCACAAAGCGCTTGGTTTTAAATATCAACTCTTATAATTCAGGTTAATAATATATTTCCAATTTTAGGATTTTTATCAACAATCATTTCATAATGATAGACTTTAATCACTTTAAATGCTCCTAACCATCTGAATTTCAATTTTCCTTGAAATAATATCAATCTTGTATTATATAATAAAACTTCTTGTTCAGGTTAAGACTTCAAGACTTTTTTTTAATAATCTTTTGATCATACTGTATTTTCATTTTGTCTTTATAACTTTTTGCATTATCATATGTTTTATTTCTAATCTCCTCAAGTTCATTAAGTTGCAAAAATCTTTTCTCTTTTCTCACCAACATCCTTTTCTCACCAACATCATTTAGATTAAAATTAAATTCCTTAATAGCCCAAAATGCTTTATGCTCAAATTCTACTGGTAAGTAACATGTTTTTTTTCCAAAAATAAGTCTATTTGGTGACATTCCAATAAGAGTCTTATAAGCAGATAAGAGTCTTATAAGCACCAATAAGAGTCTTATAAGCAGTTTTGTATGCTCATAATGCAGTATATAATCTAGCAGACCAATCAAATTTATAAGGATTTTTGGCTTTTTCTAAACTTCATTTTATTTTATGATTTGATATATCTGCTAGACCGATAGTCTGAGGATGATAAGCAGTAGAGAATCTATGCACAATATCATACTTTTTAATTAATTTCTCGATTCTCTTATTCCTAAAATGGGATCCTCAATCCGTAATAATTACCCTCGACATTCAATATCTTGTAAAAATATTTTTTATTTAAAAATTTAGAGACACTCCGAGCATCACATCTAGGTACAACAATAGCTTCAATCAATTTGGACATACAATCAATAACAAGTAATTATATAGATTTCCAAATGAAGACATAGATGGTCTCATAAAATCTAATCCCCACACATCAAAAATTTCAACTTCAAATGTGTAACTTAGAGTCCTTTTTTTTTTCTTCTAGAAATATTTCCTACTCACTCACATCTATCGAATGTTTTAATATATTCATTAACATCTCTAAAATAAGTAGGCCAATAAAATCCAGCAAGCAAAATTTTATGTGTAGTTTTATTTGTTCCAAAATGTTCTCCAAATTCAAAATCATGTCATCTTTCAATTATTTGTTGAGTTTCTTTATAAGGAATGCACCTCCTAATAATTAGGTATTTACATTATTTATACAATATGGATCATCCCAAAAATAAAATTTTGAATCATAAATAAATTTCTTTAATTATTGATTCTTAACATCTGGTAGTAGAATATCACTTACAATATAATTTACTATATCGACATACCACGGCATAGTTATTATATCAATATTATATAATTGTTCATCACGGAAATTTTCTAAAATTTCATTTGCAAAATTAGTTAATATTTATTTTTCTAGTTTAGACAAATGATCAGCTATTTGATTATCATTTTCCTTTCTATCAATTACCATAAAATTAAACTCTTGCAGAAGAAGTATCCATCTAATTAACTTTGGTTTAACATCCTTCTTTTGCATCAAGTTTTTGATAGCAGAATGATTTGTATGCACTATACATTTGGCTTCAATCATGTAAGCTCTACACTTATCAAATGCATAAAAAATGGCTAATGGCTCTCTTTCAGTAGTAGTGTAATATATTTTAGCATTATTTAGAGTTTTACTAACATAATATCTTACTTTAAAAACTTTGTTGTGCCTTTGTCCTAAAACAACTCCAATAGCATAATCACTAGCATCGCACATTATTTCAAATAGTTCCCCCCAATCATTTGGAACTATTATAGGTGTGATGATTAGTTTTTCTTTCAATAATTCAAATACTTTTATGCATTCCTCATTAAAATCAAATTGTGTATCCTTTTTTAAAAGTTAGCATAATGTCTTGATTATTTTTGAAAAATTTATTATGTAACGCCTGTAGAAACCAGCATGCCCTAGAAAACTTCTTTCCCCGCTAACAGTAGTAGGAGGTGGTAATTTCTCAATAACTTAAATTTTTGCAGGATCTACTCCATGTCATTTTAAAAAATTTTATTCCCAAGTACAATTCCTTCTGCAACCATAAATTGACATTTTCGCAATTTAGTACTAGGTTGACTTGTTTGCATGATTCTAGAAATTTTTCTAATTTATTCAAACATAATTCAAATGATGTCCCGAATACATAGAAATCATCTATAAATACTTTCATTCCATGTTCAATTAATTTACTAAAAAATGACATCATACATCTTTGAAGTGTCATACGTGCGTTGCATTGTCCAAAAGATATTCTACGAAAACCAAACGTTCTATAATGGCTTGTAAAGTTATTTTCTCTTGATCCTCAAGAGCAATTGAAATTTTATGATACACGATATATCCATCTAAAAGCAGTAATATTTTTTTCCAGCCAAACTATCCAACATTTGTTCTAGAAAGGGTAAAGGAAAGTGATCCTTCCTGGTGGCCATGTTTAATTTTCTATAGTCAAGATTTTCTATAGTCTATATTTTCTATAGTCTATACAAATTCATCAACCAGTAACTTATCTTAATGGAGTTAAATTCATTTTTCACATTTACTTCAACGGTCACTACTTTTTTTTTTGGAAGACAGGGAATTGGACTTACCCAAGCACTATCTGAAATAAGATTTATAATTTCAGCATCTAAACATTTTATGATTTCTTTTTTAACAACTTCTTTCATTATTAGGTTTAATCTCCTCTATGGATCAGCATTAGGTTTGTATTGTTCATCTAATAGAATTCTTTTCATACAAATTTAATGACTAATTCCTTTAATATCTGCTAAAGTCCATCCAAAAACTTTTTATATCTTTTTAACATCTTTATTAATTTTTGTTCTTGAATTTCAGTTAAATCAGAAGATACAACAACAAGAAATGTAAATAATCTCCTAAAAACAAATATTATAAATGGGTAGGTAATACATTCAGTTCAAGTTTAGGTGGCTTAATACTTGAAGGAGAATAATTTTTATTATCATTTTCCAACAAATCTAAAGTCTCAAATTTGTCCTGAATATAATCTAAATTCTCTTCTTTTATTTCATTCTCATAATATTCTTCATGCCTTAATTGTTCTTCAAACACTTCCTTAAATTGTTCATTAATCAGATAATCAGTAACTTCCATTCTAAAACATTCATTTTCTTTTTCTATTATAGGATATTCCATAGCTTTTGTAATAATAGGTGTTACTTCTTGATTATTAACTCTCATTATTAATTCTCATTTTTGCACATCTATCACAGCTCTCTCTGTTTCAAGAAATGGTCTCCTCAAAATAATAGGAATCTCTTTATCTTCTCCCATATCTAATACTATAAAGTCTACAAGAAAAATAAATTTATCCACTTTTAATAATACATCTTCTATAACTCATTTAGGATAAGTTATTGATCGATCAATTAACTAAAGAGTTATATTAGTAGGGAAAATCTCTTTTAAATCTAAATGCTTAAAAATCGATAGAGGCATAAGATTGAAACTCGCTACTAAATCACATAAGGCTTTTCAAAAAACTTTTCACCAATAGCACAAGATATAGTAAAACTACCAAGATCTTTTAACTTTTCAAGAAGCTTTTTTTGAATAATAGTGCTACACTCTTCATTGAGTGCAACGGTCTCATGATCTGCAAACTTTTTTTTCTTGTTTAGTATATTTTTCATATATTTCACATAACTTGACATTTGTTCCAATGCCTTAATGAAAGGAATCTTTTATTGTTAACTTTTTAAGGATTTCTAAAAATTTTCTTTTATTGTTAACTTAATAAGGATTTCTAAAAATTTTGTAAATTGTTTATCTTTGTTCTTCTGCTTCAATCTTTGAGGAAATGGAGGTAGTGGTTTTTTTAAAGGAACTTGTATTGCTTCATTTTCATTTTGGTCGCTTCCAATCTCTTCCTTCTCCTCCTCAACTTTAGTTTCTCTTCGGATTCTTATTTATAATTCTTTTCCACTTCATAATTGAATAGCTTTAATTTGCTCCATATTTTGATCTTTTTGATTAACTTCCACAGTACTTAGAAGAATGCCTGAAGGTCTGTTACTAAGTGCAGTAACAATATACCCGAATTGATTTTCAATATTTCTAATAGCAGGCCCTTGATTTTGAATTTGATTTCCCATATTCAAAATTACTTCTTCCATTGTCAACTTCTCTTCCTTAACTTGAGGGTTAGGGTTAGAGTTAAATCCAGGAGGATAATAAGGTCGATAATTAGAATTTATTTGGTTGTTTAAATTTCTTGAGGGGTTCACCGAATTGTTAAAATTATTCCAACTAAAAGTAGGGTGATTTTTTAAATCAAGTGTTATAATAATTAGAATAGGGATTTCTTATTTCAATTATTTACAGCATTCAAAGTTTCATAAGATGAATGAGTATCAATTATCTGCCCTAGTGAATTTTCCTCTAATACTGGTGGTATTTCATAATAGCTCACTCCAATATGATCAATCTTTGTCGATAAAGCAGCAATTTGAGATGCTAAAAGAGACATTGCATCAGAGTCATTAATACTGGCTACTCTCTTAGGATTTACCCATTGAGAGGGCAATTGAAATTTATTAGTTGTCATTTCTTCTATTACAGAGTATGCTTCATCAAAAGGTTTTGACATTAGTGATCCACCTACAACAACAACTATAATAGATCTAAATGATCCTACTAATCCATTATAAAAAGTTTAAATTATTAACCAATGTAGTAAAACATGGTGTCAAAATTTCATAAGGAGATCTTTAAATATTTCCCAAGCTTTATATATTGATTCCCCTTCAAACTGACAAAAAGATGTAATATCATTTCTATTCTTAGTAGTTTTTTAGGGTGGAAAATATTTAGCCAAAACTTTTTGTGATAGTTCTCCCCAAGTTCTGATAGATACAAGTGCTAATGAATTTAACCAAGCCTTAGCTTTATCCCTTAATGAAAAAGGAAAAAGTCTAAACCTAACAACATCATTAGACACTTCATCATAATTAAAAGTAGCACATAATTCAAGAAAACTACCAAGATGTAAGTAAGGATCTTCAGGAGGTGTTCCTCCAAATTGCCTATTTTTTACCATTTGGATAATAGCAGGTTTAATCTCAAACAAATTAGCAGGAACATCAGAATTTTGATTAGTCAAGTGAAGTTCATTTGATGTCGGATTAGCATATTCTTTTAAAGGTCTTTGTCAAATTTCATTTATTTGAATCATAAGGTACCCATATCAAAGTTATTTTTGATTTTGTTCAAAATTTTAATTTCTTTTTTTTGTTTTCGAAATTTTTTAATAGTATGTTCTAATTCTGAATTGTAAGGTACTAAACATTCAGATCCAATATTTTGCATCAACAAATATCATAAGCAAAGGAAATTTTCTTAAATATACTCTTATATATATA
>NW_018165188.1:95835-108050 GCF_001263595.1 Phalaenopsis equestris
ATATATAAATTATTTTTTTATTTTTTTTTTTGTGGAAGGAGCATTATTCGACTCCATACGTGTTGATCATTTAAAGCAGTACAAAAGATTCCACAAGAAAGGTCCCCTTACTATAAAAGATAGGTGACCAATCCTCAAAACTAAGACATACATGGGTATAATAAAACTAAGTAAAGGGAAAGAAATAGAAGAAGCCCCTAAAGACTAAATATCTTTAAGTTGATTAGCCTTGAATCTTAGATGAGGAGTCTCCAACCTATCACCATGAAGCAGGAGGGCAAGACGGGTGGGAGGCCTTGTTGCAATAGAGATGGAGTTAGCATAGAGACCATGTCTGTCAAGCCAATTAGCAGGTTGGTTTCCTTCTTTGTATATAAAAGACATATAGACTTTAAAAATCTTGTAAAGATTGCCAATTTTCTATTTCCATTGCATATGGTGCCAAGAAGACAATTGCTCTGGGGTGAGGAAAGTAATCAGTTGTAAAGATTCCACCTCAATCCACAATTTGTGTCATGCAGCTTTCTGTGCAAAGGTAAGGGCCTAGTAAACAGCAATAAGCTCAGCTTCTAGAGCATCATGGGCCTCAGTAGGAGCATGAAAGAGTAACAGACATTTGCTGGAGGAATCTCTGAAAACCCCCCGCCCCTGCACCCCATTCAGAAAAGCCACCATCAGTATTATTCTTCATGGTTTGTGGATCAGGAGGTTGCCAAATGATCTTCTCAATCTTGTTTTGAGTTTTGGTTACAGTAGTCTGAGGCAAGCTGATATTAGGGAAGCTTTTTAGATGAATCATCTTGTTTAAGTAGGAAACACAGTTTCTAGTAACCATATTGTGTTGAATAGTCTTGTCTTCATGTTTTCTGCTGTTCCTGCACATCCACAAGAACCAAGCCGCAATAAAAGGAATGGACTCACCTTTTTTACTTTTCCAACTGTGCCATCCATCTTTGATACTAGACCAGTCCTTGTCCAAGCCCTCAACTTTAATCTTAGTAAGGAGTGCATTCCATACCTCTTGAGCAAACTCACATTTAAAGAATAGGTGATTATTGTCCTCTTCAAATCTCAGACAGAGATAGCATCTAGAAGGCCATCTTAATCCCTTCAGTTTAAGGATATCATCAGTTAGCAGAAGGTTGTTGAAGAATCTCCAACGAAAGAAGGATATGGAGGGGGATATATATCTACTCCAAAGGGCTTCACCCCAAGGGACTTGATCTCAATAGTAAAGTTTGGCATAGATGACTTTTGTCAAGCTTTGGTTAGCATAGCTATGCCAGATAATATTGTCTTTCCTTCCCTTATCAAAAACAAACTTAGTGACTTGAGATAGGTGGGGCTCTTGTAGAATGGATTGGTTGGATCTTTGGATTGGAGCTTAGTAACAGACTAGAAGTCCCCTTCCCAAAGATCACAAATAGAGAGTTGAGCGTTGAAGTCAGAGGGGGGGGCTAGCCAGTCTTTAGGACACCAATGGTCAAGCAAAAAGTTCACTTGACCATTCCCCAAATCCCATTTGTACATATCTTCAGCAAGGTGTCTAATTTTAAGCATATTAGTCCAAATTCTGGAGTCCCCCAGCTTTTTGGAGATGAGAGAAGGATGTTGGCCTTTGCAGTATTTACCATTCATGAACTTAGCCCATAGGGAAGTTTGGGTTTTGAAATTAATCCACATCTTACATAAATTAATCTGTGTGATTTGATGGAGTCCCTTGGATCCCTTGGACCCCATCCCACCTGCCATTATAGGTTTAGCTACCTTTTGCCAAGAAGGTCAGTGGAGCTGTTGGCTTTGACCTACCCATAAGAATTTGTTAAAGACTCTCTCCAACTGAATTTGAGTGCTTTTCTTCAAGTAACTGGTTTGAAGAATATATGAGGGGAAGGTAGTTAGGATGCTTTTGAGAAGAGTAACTCTACCCCCATTGGACACCATTAGACAGGAAGGAATGTGACCAGCTAAATAAGGTTTTCTGAATTTTCTGAAAACCTCATCAAATTGGGTAAGCTTTGATCTCCCCCAAGTGAGTTGGACCCCCCAAATATTTTAGAGGGTCCTTAGCAATAGAAAAGCCAGTATAATCTTAGACCCAATGTTTACAAATGGAGGAAGCCCTCTTGTGAAATACAAGGTGGCATTTAGTAGGGCAAAACTCCATCCCAGAATAGTTCTAAAATTGTTTCAGACATTGATTGACTTTTTTAACTGTTTTCATATTGACTTTTTTAACTGTTTTCTTATGAACATTAGAGAATATCATGGTATCATCAGCATACATGAGGTGTGAATAGCTATATTAGACTTATGATGAAATCTTGAGTAATGTTGGTTGAGAATGGTCATGTCAAGAATTCTAGAGAAGTAATCCATATCAATAATAAAGATAGTGGGAGAGAGTGGGTCACCTTGTTTGAGCCCTCTGGTAGCAGTGAAAGAACCCCAGGCTTTTCCATTGATAAGAATAGAGTGTTTATTATTTATGAGCAACCTGTGGATGAGTTTAGTTGAAATCCTCTAGCCTCTAGCTGCAAGAATCCCCAAAATGAATTTTCAGTCAATGGTGTCATAAGCTTTTTTAATATCTAATTTATAAATTAGATATCCCCCTCTACAAATTTTATTTAAATCCAAAATGAGTTCTTGTACCAGCAATGCATTATGAGTGATAGATCTCCCTTTAATGAATGCAGTCTGGTTCGGGCAAATAATCATGTCAAGATGAGGTTGAAGTCTTCTAACTATGATCTTCCTTATGATTTTACTTATGACAAATGTGAGGTTGATAGGCCTGTAGTGTTCCCAAGTCTTCTGCAGATCTCCTATAGGGGTTAGCACAATAGAAGTGTCTCCAAAATATCTAGGGAGATGGACCCCCTTGCAGAAGCTTCTTATTGCCTCAATTACCTCCTTCTTAATAATGTGCCAAGCTTTTTTGTAAAAGTCAGCAGTAAAACCATTAGGACCAGCTGCTTTAGAGCTGTCAATGGTGTTTAAGGCATCCCAAATTTCTTCATCAGAAGGGGGTTCAGTGAGGTTGAGCTGATTAGTGTAATTTAATTCTTCAGTAAAGTAGTCTTCATAGTTAGTATTAGGATCAGCTGAAGAGTTCAGTAAGGAACTGTAGTACTTAACAACATCCAAAGCAATAAGATCCAAAGCAATAAAGCAATAAGATCATTATCATTAATCCATCTACCCTCAGTAGAGTAAATAGATTGTATGGTATTAGACTTCCTCTTCTAACTTATATAAGCATGGTAGAACTTTGTGTTTCTGTCACCTTTAGTAAAGATGTTAATGGAATCTTTTTGTTTGAGTAACATATCTTGTATGTCAATAGCATTAAGCAGATTAGTCTGGGCATTAAGCAGATCAGTCTCAATGGCAGTATTATTCTGAACAGCAGCTTCTACTTTCTCAACTTTCGTTTCAGTAGATAAGGCATTGCAGAAAACATTCCCAAATGTCTCCTAACCCCACTTCCTCAAAGCTTTGCTAGTTCTAAGTGAAGAAGGCTTGGCTTGATGAAAGGGTCAGTATGACCAATACCCATCCAATTAGAAGCAACACAGCTGATGAAAAGGGGGTGAGTGGACCACATATTAAAGTATCTGAAAGGGGCATGATATGTGGTAATGCTAGGGGAAATAATGGATATATGAAGTGGTCTATGATCAAAACCAGTGAGGTTTAAGTGAGTAACAAAGGTTAGGAGGTAGTGTTTATGCTAGTAGTCATTCACTAACACCCTATCAAGTCTTTCCCACAGAAGAACCCTTTTCCAAGTATATTTAGGACCCTGGTATCCCATGTCAAACAATCTAGCTTACTTAATTTGGTCATTGAAGAAAGTCATTTTGGACAGATTGGGAGGTCTCCCCCTAGATTTCTCTCCTACAGTAGTGATACAATTAAAATCTCCCCTACCAACTAGGGAGAGTTCATGTTTGTGCTGATGAGATATAAGCCCTCCCAAAGCTCCTATCTACCTACGTTCAGACTTCCAGCATAAATAAAGGTTGCACACTCCATATGGCCTTGAACTAGAAGTGAAAGATGTATGAACTGTGGATGGTCGATAAGAATGCTCCACTATAATTCTTTCCTATAAAAGAACCAAATTTTATTATTCTTGTTAGCATAGTGAGAAAAACCATGCAATTTGTTAATAATTCTATGGGAGTTTTGCTGGACCATTAGTTCAAGTATAACAAAACACCATAGTTTATATTTTTTATTGAGATAAATCATTCTTCTTAAAGGCTGTGGATTGGCAATGTCCCTTATATTCCAACACAGCATGTAAATCATTAGAGGGATTGAAATGGAGGGAAGGCTGAGATCTTGATCTGGTCCTTCCTCTAGAAGGAGGAGGTCCTCCAATCTTTAGAACACCTGTGCTCCCATTACTTCCTTCCTTTAATTTCAGAACTTCTGATAGTAACTTTTTCTTCTTCTTGGATTTTTGTGTTTTCCATTCCTCTTCCAATAGGAGTTTCATTTCAGCTATGTCTTTCTTCTCAGGGGCTTCTATGACTGGAGCATCTATCTAGTTAATCTCCCTAGATGCCTCATCTACATCTATTGAATCAGTTAGAGGAGTTATAATAGTTATTTGATTCTCCTCCTCCCTGAAGTGTCTGGGGGCTAAGTTAGTGGGAGCAGTGGAGGCAAAATGAGTTGTTGAGCTTCTGGTTGTGTCCAACATATCCTCCAAATTCCCAGATGGAGAGGGTTCCACACAAACTGTAGGTTCTGGGGGAGTAGGCTGATTAATCCTTTCCTGAGTTGACACATTATTCTTCAGGGGAGGGTGAAGCCTGAAGCATCTATCCTTGGTGTGTCCAAACATCTTGCAGTGGTAACAATAATTTGGTTTCTGTTCTAAAACGACATTCTGCCAGAACCCCTCATTATCAGTACCAATCCAGAGCCTTTTAGTTTCAGGGAGGGTTACATCGCTTTCTATAAGGATTCTAGCTAGAGCAAATCTAGCTTTGTTATAGGTAGGAGCATCAACCCTCAGGGGTCTCCCTAATGCACTTGCAATATTAAATAGAGCATTGAGATTAAAGTATTGAATTTGGAGGCCAGGTAATTTAAACCATAGGGGAACTATAGGAGGTTCCTTACTAGGATCAAAACCAGGATCACACTTCAAACTTTTCATGGTGGTGCCTCCAATTTAAAGAGCTTGTTTTGCAAACAATCTTGCATAGTCTTCCTCCCCTGAAAGTTGGATAAGAAGATGCCTGCCATCTAGTATTCCAATCTGCCAATCTCCATTGAATTTTAAAGAAGCAAAATAATTCCTGACTGATTCCATTTTAGGGTGGCTTAGAAGAAATTTTCCTACCAAGGTAAATTTCACTTGTTCATTCAAGTTGTGAATTTCTTGTTGTGAGAAATAAATAGCTGGTTCTCCTTCCTTATTGCCCAAAGGATGAATGTAAGGGCTGTTACCCTTCCCTACAGCTGTGTCATGGAAGTTCTGTGGAAACACTAAGTGATCAGGAACACTAAGAGAAACAGTGGACTTGCCCACCACCCCAGCATAAGTGGACTTAGCCCACTGAGCATCAGTTACAATGTCAATGGGGGTATCCACAAACACCAGGAGAACAAACCCAAAATCAAAAGCACCACGAAACCAAAATAAAGTCAGAAAAAGCCTGTGTGTGCCCTAGAAAGGCCAGAACTCACAGAAGAGTCCAAACCAATTGTACACAGCACCAAAGCGGAAGTGGTTTCCTCTAAAAGTGCCAGAAGAAGCAGGCCAAAAACAGAAGAAACCAATGGAAGAGTAGAAGCAGACCAAACCAGAAGAAACCAATGGAACAGTAAAACCCACCAAAGTACCAGGGAAAATAGTCCAAGTAGCTGACTCCTCTAACTAATTAAATTTATGTTGATCTCCTACAAAATAAGGTTTCAGTCAATGGCCATTCACTTTAAATACTTTCTCAATTTTAGGATCTTTAATATCCATAGCTCCATAAGAATAAACTTTTATCACAATAAATGGGCACATCCACCTAAACTTAAGTTTGCATATAAATAATCTTAACCTTGCATTATATAGCAAAACTAGTTGCACTGGCTGAAAATTTTTAGTAAGAATCCTTTGATCATGTCACATTTTCATCTTTTCTTAGTAAATCTTAGCACTCTCATAAGACTCATTTCTTATCTCTTCAAGGTCATTTAATTGTAATAATCTTTTCTCACCAGCATCTTTCAAATTATAATTTAATTGTTTAATCGCCCAATATGCTTTATGCTCAAGTTTAATTGGTAAATGACAAGCATTCCCAAATATTAGTCTCTATGTGGACATTCCTATAGGAGCTTTGTATGTAGTCATATGAGCCCACAAAGCATAGTCAAGTTTGACAGACCAATCCATTTTTCTTGGATACATAGATTTTTCCATAATTCTTTTAATTTCTCGATTGGATAATTCAGCCAAACCACTTATTTGAGAATGATATGCAAAAGCAATTCTATGATTTATATGATATTTCCTTGAAAATTTATCCGTTATGGCATTTCTGAAATGATTTCCCCCATCAGTTATGATAACTCTCGGCATCTCAAATCTACAAAATATGATTGTTTTCAAAAATTTTGCAACACTTTGAGTATCACATCAAGGTAAAGGAACAGCTTCTATCCATTTGGATACATAGTCCACTGCTAACAGTATATATAAATTTTTGAAAGATGGTACAATTGGTCCCATTAAATCTAATCCCCAAACATCAAATATTACAACTTCTAGCACATAATTGAGGAGCATCTCATTTCTTTTAGAAATATTGTCTGCTCATTGACATATATCACAAGTTTTGATATAAGCATTAACACTTCTAAAGATAGTAGGCCAATAGAATCTAGAATGTAAAAGTTTGTATGTTTGTTTATCAACACCAAAATGTCTCTCAAAATCAAAATTATGACATTTTTGGATAATTTCATAAGTTTCTTCTAAAGGTACACATCTTCAAATAATAAGATCATTTCCTTGTTTATATAAAAATGGATTATTTTTGGATTATCCCAAAAATAAGTCTTAGCTTCAGAAATAAATTTTCTCTTCTGTTGGTATGTCATTTCATAGGGTATAATATTACCAACAAGAAAGTTTATAATGTCGGCATACCACGGAACATGCCACTCGTTAATATTAAACAGTTTTTCATCTAAAAAATGTTCGTTAATTTCTTTTTCAAAATAGAGTAGTTTTTTTTAACTCAAGCCTGGACAAATGATCAACAATTTGATTTCTAGTTCCCTTCCAATCTACTATTATAAAATCAAACTCTTGCAAAAGAAGAATCCATCTTATAAGTTTTGGTTTAGCATACTTCTATTTCATTAAGTATTTAGTAGCAGAATGATCTGTATGCACTAAGCAATGAGTTCCAATTAAATATGATATAAACTTATCAAAGGCATATACTATTGCTAATAACTCTTTTTTAGTTGTATAATTAATTTGGGTTTCATTAAGAGTTTTACTAATATAATAAATTACTTTGAAAATTTTATTATATCTTTGTCCTAAAAGAGTAACAATAGTATAATCACTAGCATCACACATCAGTTCAAAAGATTTTCCTCAATCTGATGAAACTATAATTGGCGCAGTGACTACTTTTTTTTTAATAAATCAAAAGCTTTTAACCACTCTTCATCAAAATTGAAAATTGCATCTTTCTCTAGTAAATGGCATAAAAGCTTAGCAATTTTTGAAAAGACTTTAATATATCGTCTGAAGAATCGAACATGTCCTAAAAAACTCCTAATTTCACTTACATTTGTTGGATAAGCTAAATTGGCGATCACTTGAATTTTAGCAGGATCTACTTCCATATCATTTTCTGGTATTTGATCTGATATTTGATGTCCTAATACATTCCTCCCGGTACCATGAATTGGCATTTTTCCCAATTAAGGACTAAATTTATTTCTTCACAGCACTAAAGAACTTTTGATAAATGTTTTAAACATGAGTCAAAGGAAGTTCCAAACACTGAAAAATCATCCATAAAGACTTCGATCCCTTTTACAATTAAATCACAAAAAATTGTCATCATACATTTTTGAAATGTAGTAGGGGCATTACATAAACCAAAGCCCATTCTTCTAAAAGCAAATGTACCATAAGGACTGGTAAAAGTTGTTTTCTTTTGATCCTCAGTAGTTATTTTTATTTGGTGATAACCAGTATGTCCATCCAGAAAATAAAAGTATTTATGCCCGGCTAGTCTATCCAGCATTTGATCTAGAAAGGGTAGTGGAAAATGATCTTTCCTTGTAGCAAGATTTAATTTTCAATAATCAATGCCTATTTGTCAGCATGTAACTTGTCTAGCAGGTATCAATTCAATATGTTCATTCACAGTCACAATTACTCCTCCTTTTCTAGGAACACGGTGAATTGGACTAACACATGCACTATTTGAAATAAGGTAGATAATTCCAGCATCGAACCACTTTAAAATTTCTTTCTTTACAACTTCTTTCATAAAAGGGTTCAATCTCCTTTGAAGATCAACCGTAAGTTTGCAGTTCTCTTCCAAATGACTTCTATGCATACAAATTGAAGGACTTATTCCATTAATATCAGCAATTGTCCATCCAAAGACTTTCTTAAAATTTTTCAAAATTTTCATCAATTTATTTTCTTCTTCCATCGTTAATTTTGATGACATTGTAATTGGTAAAGTAGAGGAATCACCTAAAAAGGCATATTTTAAATGATCAGGAAGTAATTTCAACTCAAGTTTTGGAGGTTTTTCAATTGATGGACAATTGGATAATTTCAACTCAAGTTTTGGAGGTTTTTCAATTGATGGACAAAATGATTTATATTTCTCTATTGTGTCCCAAATTTTGAAACATTCTCGAACATAATTTGAATCTTCCTTAAAAAGATCTTCGAGTTGATCTAATTTCTCTTCTTGCTTGTGTTCTAAATCTTCTACTTCAGATTTTTCTTCATAATTAGTTTTGAAATGGCATTCACTCAAGTATCTTATAACATCTATTCTATAACATTCATCATCTTTACCTTTTGCAGGATACTTCATTGATCTTAAAATATTAAAAGTAACAGTTTGATCATTGACTTGCATAGTTAATTCTCCTTTCTACACATCTATCATTGCTCTTCCTGTGGCTAGGAAAGGTCTCCCCAAAATGATAGGTATCTCTTTATCTTCCTCCATATCCAGCACAATGAAATCAACAAGAAATATAAATTGATCCACTTTCACTAGAACATCTTCTATAACTCCTTTAGGGTACGTTATCAAACGATCTACTAACTACAGAGTTACAGTAGTAGGGGTTATTTCTCCTAATCCCAATCTTTTAAAAATTGATAATGGCATAAGGTTAATGTTTGCACCTAAATCACATAAAATTTTCCCATAAAATCTATCTTCTATTGCACATAGAATAGTAAAGGTACCAGGAACTTTAAGCTTTTCAGGAAGCTTTTTCTGAATAATTGCACTGCACTGCTCACTAAGTGCAACAGTCTCATTATCTTCAAACTTCTCTTTCCTATTAATAATATCTCTCATAAACTTTACATAACTTGACATTTATTTTAAGGCTTCAACAAATGGAATATTAATTGTAAGCTTCTTAAAAAGTTTCAGAAATTTTGAAAATTGCTTATCCAACTTCTATTGACAAAGTCTCTAAGAAAATGGAGGTGGTGGTTTTTCCAAATCAATTTTTAGTGGAGAAATAGGTCTTTCAGAATCTTTTAGCTTTTGCAGCATCCTCTTTTGATTCTTCAATTTCTTCTCTCTACTTCAGATTCTTTTTTAACCCTACCTTCCAACTCTCTTCCGCTTTTAAGTTGAATGGCTTTTACTTGCTCTTTATTCTAGTCTTTCGGATTTGTTTTAGTATTACTAGGAAGTGTTCCTTGGGATCTACTACTTAATGAATTTGCAATTTGTTCAAGTTAATTTCAATATTTATAATTGTAGCTCCTTGACTTTGTAACTGATTTCTCATTTGTAACACCACTTCTTCTATAGACAACTTCTTCTCCTTAAATTGAGGATTACTGTTGAAACCTGGAGGATAAGTAGATCTATAAATATTATTCTCTTTGTTGTTCTAATTTCTCAATGGGTTTACTTGATTGTTCCCTCATTGTTGATTATTACCACCCGTAGTATTATTCAAATTGAAGTTGGGATGGTTCTTATAACCTGGGTTATAATAATTTGAATATGAGTTATTCTGCTTGTTATTTATGGCATTCAAAGTTTCTAATGATGCTTGGGAATCTACTATTTAGTCTATTGAATTCTCTTCAATCATAGAATCGGTTGAGAAAAATTCATTCCAAATTGTTCTAACTTCATTGAAATTGCAACAACTTGATTTGTTAACATAGTAAATGCACCAGATTCATGAATATTGATTACTTTCTTTGGATTTATCCTCTCAAAAGGCTGTTAAAAATTATAGGTAGTCAATATTGGTAGACATTTCTTCAATTAAAGCATAAGCGTCATGAAATGGTTTTGACATTAATGAACAACCAGCAGCAGCATCGATAATAGATCTAAGAGATCCAACTAATCAATTATAAAAAATTTGAATTATTAACCAATCCAGTATAGCATGGTGGTATAGCATGGTGTATAGCATGGTGTGGACACTTTTTGAAGAGTTCTTAAGCTTCGTAGTTTTTTATGTTGGAAAATATTTAGCAAGGAATTTTTGTACTAGATCACCCCAAATTCTGATAGATCTAGGTGCGAACAAATTCAATCACATCTTAGTTTTATCCCTCGGTGAGAAAGGAAATAACCTAAGTCTTATGACATCATTTGATACGCCATCATATTTAAATTTAGCACACAATTCTAGAAAATTGGCAAGTTGTAAATTTAGATTTTCAGTTAGTGATCCCCCAAACTGATTATTTGATACCGTTTGGATAATAGCAGATTTAAGTTCAAATGAATTAGCCACCACAGTAGGTTTTTCACAGTAGGTTAGCCACTACAGTAGGTTTTTGAATACTAAAATGAAGTTTATCTACATTAAAGTTGATATAATCTCCTAAAGGTCTAAATTCTTGATGAATTTCAGCATTTTAATTATTTTGGTTTGTCATTTTAGTATTTTTTTTTAATTTTTCAAAATTTTTAATTTTTTTTTAGTATTTTCTGATTTTTTTAACAGTTCTCTCTGATTCAGAATCGTAGGGCACTAATCATTTGAAACCTGAACTACACATACACTAAAATAAAATAAAATAAAGATAAAAAACAAAACACACAAAATAAAATACTATAATAAGATATTCCTACAATAACTTCTAAAGTTTAAATAAGACTTCCTAAAATAAAAATCTACTTTCAATCAATTCCCCGGCAACGGCGGCAAAAACTTAATCACGACTGCTTATATGAAACAGTATAACAATGTCTTTAATTATTTTTTTCACTCATATTTTCTTACTTTGCAATAGTACCAAAAACATGATCCTGGAGAAGATAAAAATTTAACTTTTAAATTTATATAAATATTGGGATACTACGCAAGCATACGTATCATTATCAAGAAATATAGGACTTTTTGATTAAGACTCTAATATCAAACACACGGGAATTTCACAATTTGCACTATTAAACAACAAACCTTCTATTTTAAAAAGACAATTACTTAAATTATAGATATTTTTACAGTAATTAAAATTCAGATCTTTTTGGTATTTTTGATATTTTGACAAAAAAATAAAAACTTCTAAAAATAACTTCAGTTTATGCAAAAGAAAAACATTAATATGGAATATATTTCTATTTATTATGAATTATTAATAAGTATAGGATTTCTGTTGTGGAAGTATGCAAATTGTGTTGTGTCAAATAGGAGCAATATTATTTTTTACTCTTACTAAAAATGTTATAAAGAACTTTGGCTAATTTAAATTTTGAATAGTTCTGAAGACCGGCTAGGCATGGAAGATTGCCAGATCTCGCTCTGGAGTTCCCTCGATGCCCTCCACATGGGGGCTAACATCTCGTATCAAAACCTAAAATAATAAACCAAGTTGGGTGTTTTAACCTGTCACTTTAAAGTCCTCTAACTCTACACCCTTCAATGATTATTTCCCTATTTATTTGCACTTAATCATATGAATTACATTCTCATTCATACAACCT
>NW_018165188.1:108084-152033 GCF_001263595.1 Phalaenopsis equestris
TGTTCTCACAACAAATTTTAACATCTAGATGGGTCAGATCAAGAAGTAAATGAAGTACATGGAATTAAATCATCACAACTTCTTCTAACATTAAAGACTAATACTCTCCACAACATCCATCAAACACTTTAATTACTTATCATCTTAAGGAGAAACATAAAGAAAACCACTCAGAATCCATGGATAAAACAAAACCATACTTTAGTTTAAAAGTAGAAATCATTGTCAAACCAACAAGAAGTCTCGATTAAAGCCAAAAGTAGTTTAAAAACAAAGATAAAAACTTATCTCAAATCCTCCACCAAACTCTTGAAGTTCCTTTAAATCTCTTCTCTCTTACAACACTCTTAACTCTCACAGTAAAACTAAAACAAAAAGGATAAAGTAATTTTGTGGTGCCTGAAAATCTCTCCAAATGTTCCTCCACGAACTATTTCAAGAACTTCTCAGGACACCCCCTTTTCAAGCACACTTCTAAAAGTCTCAACTTCCTTCTTTTATAAATTTCCAAGAGGTGTCTTGTTAACTCTTCAAAATGTGTCCAAATTCAATGTATTCTTCAAGGGATGCCTCCTGTCACAAGTCTTTTAATCATATTTTCATTTATAGTGGTCATAACCACCCTCTTTAGCCAATAGGTGCCTCAAATGTCCCTTCAAAATTTCTCAAAATGAATTAAACCATCAAATAACTGCCTCTGTTGGATCTGTCGTTTAGGCGCCAAAACTCTTTTGCACAATTTTTATATTTTTGCTCCAAATTTGATCATTTTTCACTCATTTTAGCATTTTTCACATTTTACTTGTATCTGAAAGAAAAACACACAAATACTTTCCATTACAATTTACAATACTATATCTCAAAAATAGATATAAAATTGTATCCAAAAACACTATACATTCTATGTGTATCAATACCCCACTCATCTTTACATAAACAGTTTTTAGCATAAGAGAAATAATTTTAGTTTCACATTTGTCAACCACAATAAATAAGATGCCTGAGAATTCCTCTAATTCATGAGACCCAATTTCTCCACCGTCTACGTAAAACTACATTCTTCTTGCTCCCTCAATCGATGATGACACTACATACCGCAATAGGGTAGAGCATGTTATGGCTGAGCCACTATGGATCCCTAGTATCCTTAGACTGTGGAACCCATCTAACCACAAACATCTCATCCTTAGATGATGATACACCTCACCCTATTCTTTATTTGTCTCATCATTGATAACCTCCTCGACTACACCCTGCTTAGTGAAAGACACAACTCACTCATCCCACTGCTCGAGGTGATGTGCCCAAATTCATGGTTTCTAAATCATTTCAATCAGGGACAGTATTAGGTTGACTACTCTTCTTATGCTTCTTCTCACTTAGGCTTTTACTTTATCTAAACCAATTTTTTCAACCCCTAAGTGATGCTTTCGAAAATGCCTTCAACTGTGGGTGGATGTCTGAATGGCAGTGGTTGCCTGTTCTACTTCTGTTGCATTTCCACCTTCAGAGCTAAGGTTTGGACATCTCCCAATGACAAATAAGGTTGCAGTTGCAAAATGTTGTTGATGGTTAGTTTCAATCCCCCCCAAAAAATGATTTATAAATGTTCCTCTGGCTTAATGAACTCACACTTCAATCTGCAACTATTCAAATTGCACTATGAACTTGTCCACTAATAGGTCTCTCTTTCGTATGTGGTAGTCTCAAAAACATATCGTCATGATAATGAGGAAGTTGATATTTTCTCTCCAAGACCTTCCTCATCTTCTCCCTCTTGACAATCTTGTCACTGCCTTCTCTTTTTCTCTATCTCCACAAGTTTTCTCACCGCAAGGAGGCACTCTTCCTCAATTTATGGTAACAAGTTTTACCCCTTATCTTCTAACACCCTTTTGTGCATGAAGATTCTATTAAGTGAATGCATCCATTCAATAAAGTTGTTTGGATTCATCCCTCCATCGAACTCTGATAGATCTACTTTGATGCTAAAATCCATGTGTCTTCCATATGTAGCCTCCTATCTCAGACTCCTCTGATATTAAATTCCAAAGCATCGAGGCTTGTCATCCTCATTAGCGAAGTCATCCCTATAGAAAGGATTTAGATCCTCATCCTTTTCTCCCCTTCAACTCTCCACAACACAATTGTGAGTAACTTCTCCTAGGTTCTATCATCCATCTATGCAAGCCTCTATCGAAGACAACGAGCTCTCGTTATATCTTTTCCCTAGTATGCTTAGGTCTGCATTGTGAAAGTGGAAAGGGTATTTGGTGGTAGGAAAAAGAAAAACTCTAAGATAGGACTAGGATTATGCTAGCTCTGATACCAATTGATACCAGAGTTAACTAAAATTACAATAGAAATGTAATTATTTTTTGAATTTAAGGAAAGTTAACAAAAAAACTCTCCTAACAATAAAAAAAATAACAACACAAAGATAAAGACACCCTAGGTCAAGGGCAGCGAATGGTGGGTTGCAGTTGATGAAGTGATATCAAAGGGTTCTAGGTGTGCGAAAAGGGGCTGGAAAGTAGGGATTGTGAGTACGAAGGTGCAAAGGACAAAAGGTTTTTTGCTTAGAGTAGGATGGTGTCGAATGGATAAGCAACAGTCGAGAGGTTAGCGGCTAGGAGTAAGAGAGTACAAGATGTAGGCAGTAAAAAGGAAAAGGGTAAGAGGTCGGTAGCTAAGAGCAAAGAGGGTGTGGAAAAGGTAGGCTATAGTAAGGTGTGTGTGTAAGGGATGCATGGGCCTTGCAAGAGACAGCAAAGTTGCTATACTTGGGACGGCTGTAACAGTTACGGTGATGATGATGGTGGAGGAAAGGTGTTCAAAGATGGAAAGTCAAGGATAATCAACGCCTCAGAGTGAGATACAGTCAAAGTACATGCCTCGGATATAACACTAGAAGGGAGAACTTGAGATACTGATGGCTATCGCGACAAAAAAAAAAACTAAACAAAAACTAACCCTAAAAAAGATAATTATATATATAAAATTTTTTATCACTCATATCTCAAAGCTTCACTTTGATAGGAGTAGACCTGATAAAATCATTTAGCAGGCTTATACTAATCAAAGTCTCACTAAAGCCATCTACTCCAAAATTTTCGGTTGGGATCAGGTGCCTTGGGGAGAAACTATCTGAAACAAATTCTTATCCCCCTCAATGTCTTTTTTCTGCTGGAGAACATTCCACAAGTTACTGCCCACTGATAACATTCTCAAGCTAAAAGGACCGAGGGGCCCTTCTAGATGTTGGTTGTGCATGGAGGAGGAAACCATTCCTCACTTCGCTTTTTAGCGCAGTTTTTTTCAGGCTGCCTGGATTGAACTCTTAGTTGAATCTAATTTTAACTGGGTACATTTCCACTCTTGTTAGCATAGCTGGAAAAATAGAAATTATGAATCCATCCCCTTGTTGGTTGCCTAGTTCCTCTGGATGTCCAGGAATCATGCCAAATTTGAGGGTAAAGCTTCCAATATTGCACAGGTGGTGAGAAATTGTGTTCCATTCCTTCAAAAACTGATCCAACATATAATGTTTCCTAAAATATGTACATCTTATCCCCCTGTGAGAGTGGCATTTCCTTTGATTAGTAAAGTGTATTGGAGGCCTCCTAAACCTTTCACAATCAAAGTGAACACTGATGGGAGTTTCTCAAACCTTGGTTCTGGTGTGGGAGGGGTTTATAGGAACCATTCTGGACAGTGTCTCTTATTCTTTCATGCCCCTATAATTGCTACTGATGCAATTGATACTGAGCTCATAGCTATCTTTTGGGCTATCAAGCTTGTTGTTAGGGCCAATTGGTCACACCTGTGGATTGAGGTGGACTCCACTGTGCTGATTCATTTGCTGGAGTATGAGGAGCAGTCCCCATGGCATCATACACACTAGATTCAGAAGGTCAGACTGCTTAGCTCACAACTCAATGTTCATTTCACTTTCAACTAAAGGGAAGGAAACAAACCTGCAAATTGGCTTTCTAGATTTTGTCTATGTTCTAATTCAATTTTTGTATCCTCCTCACCCCCCTCCCCCTCTCCTTTTTTTGATTTCTGGGGACCATCTTGATGCTCCTCATTTCAGAATTGTAAGCTGATCTTTATTAATAGAAGGTCCTTTTTTCAAAATATATATATATATATATATATATATACATAGTAGATAACTAGCAGTGGGGCCTCCACTTGAGATGCAACCCTAGCCCATCATGATGGATCGGTATGCCTCTGCTCCTCACTTGGCTGAACTAGTTGAGATGAACAAGTCAGCTCGGCCCTCCTGGTTAGCCCCACATCAATGCAGAGCTATCATGAGTCAAATGTAGGACTCAAATTAGGTAAGTTGGAAGCATTTTATTGTCGTAAACAAGTCACAGTGATGTGGGATATAGAATGACATCTCCTAAATTTAATGGGTCTTTGTAAAAGGAAATAACTTCTTGGAAAATGTGGTATGTTGTCAAAGCTAGTGAGTCGATATGCAAAATTCACTAGTGGATGGGTATTTTAGTTGAATTGGAGTTACTTAACACATGCTTATGCAATCATTATTATGGTCAGATAGTTAAATGGAAGTTAAGAACTTATTGACAAGGCCTTCCTACCTCATATGTTAGGCATTCAATCCTACCTCGAAAGGTTCTAAATATCACTGGAAGAAATCTTAGGGTCTTTCTATAGGTTTGATAGTGCTTCCCCGTCGCTTTGTGATAGTGACTAATAAAGGGCCAAATGTAAAAACCCTAACAATCGAAAGAAGATAACAATAAATCAACAACCAGGATGATAACATGAAAGTAGAAAAGAGATGACCTCCTAGGGTGCTCTACTATGATATAAATGAAGTGCTCAAGGCAACCTCATAGGAAGCATAGAACTAAAAGCACAAGGAGGAATTGAGCAAAAAAGTTAATGGCAATAACTTATTAGATCTTATTACTTCTAAGCACCATAAACATGAGTATATAAGAGACGATGTCAATAAATTAAGAATAGTCGGCAAAAAAGGTTGATTATCTCAAGAACTACAAATTTGGATATGAAATCGGATAAAATCACCCTTGAAGATTTAAATTATTTAGTTGTATTGCAATTAAAGCTTGTGTAAGGCAATGACCTAGGGGAGAGAAATTGTTGGCTAGGGGGCAACAACTGTTGTGCCACCTGATTGAATTACTATATGTGTCACATCTTCTCAGTTTTACTTTTTTTAACATATGGAAATGATAAAATTTGACTCGAGAAATAACATCAACAAATAGATAATCCTTTAAAGTCTAACAACACAAAAACAGATTTGGCATGATCTAATTTATTAAGGCATGCAAAAGGACGACATCCACATCACTTAGGAGATGAGGTTGCACAGATTTCAACTTAATAGAAAGGGAACTCAAAGGCTAACAAAGGATCCATCAAACTTACCAATGCAACATGTCTTTTTAAGAAAACGATAAAAAAAAAGTTTATGATAAGATAAGAAAGAGGCCAGACTAAGGGTGTAACTAAGCTGAGCCAGCTCATGAACCTACTCGAACTCGACTTGCTAACAAGCTCATGAGCCGAGCTTATCGAGTCACTAGCTTGTATATTAAACGAGCTTGAGTTCAAGTTCAATATGTCTCGACTTGTAGACTCCCAAATAGACTCAATATTTAATACAAATTCAATATATTAAATAAAAAACAATTTATCATGTTTAATATGAAGTAAGAGCTACATCTTTTTGGCCTAAAAGCTAAAAGTTCATTGTTAAAGCGTATCAAGTCATGTAGCTTAAAAAGTTAAAAGCTTTTTTATTTGAAAATTATTCCACTTCACGCAGCTACTAGGCAATTTTCTTGAACACCTACGTCCATGTAAAGTTGATCATGTTATCTCCTTGAACATCTCATCCATGTTGGTTTCAACATCTTTTCGACAAGCTTTGACCACGGCTTCCTCTGAGAAAATGCTTCCACATTGAGCTCTCGAGCCGAGCTTGAGCTTATAATACAAGCTCAACAAGAGCTCGAAGTTAAGTTTATTGTGACTCAAACTCAAAACGCTCATTAACAACCCTATAGGACAAATCAAGGAAATTCGAAGTCAACAAATTGGTGCCGAGATGAATGAATGGTGACTTAATATCAATGACTATGACAAGTGATTAGAAGTTGTCCCCTAGTGATGACTAGTCGAGATGCTCAAAACTTGCAAACTCGAACTTCATTTATTACATGAGTTTGATTTTAATGTTTTTTTAGTTGAAATCTTAATGACAACTAAGCTAGCAATTAGAAATGAATGGTTATATAATGTGCTTATAATTTAGTACATCTAGCTGGACTCTCTACCAAAATACATGAAAATTTTTATTTGATAGTAATTGTTTAGGTCACCCATACCTTCATAAAAGTACATCCTATCAATACTTGAGAACGATCTAAAACAAACTCTTTAAGCTTTAAAGTCCATATAGGTTTTCGAACCTGGACCATAAAAAAGTTCTCCAAACTCCACCCATCAATGTATTAAATTTATAGTCAGAAACCAGAATTTGAGACGAACCAATATTATCTCAGAAGATTCGAAAATGATAAGCTAACATGCCACAATTTAGTTTTACTTCGCAGATTAACTAGTAATTTAAACAAGGTGTGAAATTAACTTCAAGAAAAAATAAAAATAAAAATATTTAGAACAGATTTATGATCCATGTTTCAGAGATCAAATGCAATGGCGCTCAACCAAAATGGTGATATTTCTAAGTGTAGATGCTCAGCCGATTCACATAGCAAACTGACGAGAATTTTGATACAACAATTCATTGTTTCACAATGCAACGAAGTTGCAATTATTATACTGATTGGTACGTGACCCAGTGGAATTGTTCATTTCTTTCAATACAAATATTTAGAATAGAAAAAAAAAACATAAATTTTGGAAGTATGTTACAACATGCGAACAGCTAATATGGCAGCGCTGATTCAATAGTGAAGTGAATAGCAGCAATCCTTACAGACTTGATCTCACCTTCTGAATGAGCTCCCTCCTCAGGATTTTACCAGAAGCAGACTTGGGCACACTGTTCACAAATGTAACCCTCCTCAACCTCTTGAAAGGAGCTACCTGAGAAATTTGGTGTGAGGTGAGAGTTCATTTTCTCTGATTTCATGCGCTTCATGGTGAGAAAATCAACCATGACTTAGAGATGATGTTGTACTATAGAATTATGAACAAAATAATTCATTGTAAAATTTGGGACAATCTAGAACATATTAATGCACAGCCCACCGCTTGTCTTCTGGGGCAGTTGCTCCAATGGTTTTCTAGCCTATGATGACTTCTATGTTCGATCTGGCGGACAAATCTAATCTGTATGGGATGTTTGCATCTTTTTGGGTTCTGAATGAGATTATAGTTATCAAAAGTCTGACGCATATAGCAAAAAATTATATAGCATTGTATATATACAATTTTTTTCATATATAAACTTTTTTACTTTTCGAGGATTATAATACAAAATGAAGAATGACACTATAAAGACTTTCGGAAAATATATTTGTTAAATCATGAGACTTGCCTATCAGTTAGTTCTTTCCCACTTCTCCCTTAGTTCCCTCCCTCCCTCTCTCTCAATCCATCCTTCTACATCTATCTAACTCGTATTACGATTGAATGAAAGTATCATGGATTTCATTAAGATCATTTTTAATTTAATTTCTTCTATTTGCATAAAATCATGAATTTCCATTAGAAAGCCATGGTCTTATTATCTCTAGAATTAAAAATTAATTAATTTTCCTACCATCATTAGCTATAAATAATTATTTGTGATTAATAACCTGTTTTCCATAAAGTTTGCATTTAGATTTCACAAATTTACGTCTCTGAACCACAAACAGATCTGAAATAGAAATTCTAAAACTTCAGTAAAAGTACCTGATTAGCAATAAACTTTTGTACTTCAGGTTCTGTCAGCAAGCTGCTGGTGGAGCGAACAACATATGCTATAGGAACCTCACCAGCTTCATCATCAGGTAATCTGGGTTTGTATAAACAACCAATATTAATCAGTTTTGCTCCTGAACTGAATAGTTTCAACCAAATTCACAGTTTGATTTAGCAATAGAGTTTACAACTTACGGAATAACAACAGCATCCAATATATCAGGATGAGATAACAGCAGTCCCTCAAGTTCAGCAGGTGCAACCTAACATAATGTTTCAAGTGTTTTTTATGTGTACAGCTCACTTGTACAAAAGAAAAATAATTGGCAGCATTTCACGGATTTATAAAATTGATAAACTATGTAGCATGTATAGTCTTCATGTCCGCTATTCTTAAAATTGTAAAAAGAACCTGGATTTCAAATTTGATAAATATTAAGAAGAAAGATAATAACAATCCTATGGCTAGTATATAGTCGTTTCTCGAAATACTAAACTCTGTCAAGTTAGAGGTCGTTCTATCAAAGCCATTCTATTTACCAATTTCAGTATGAATAAGACCATCATGATGAAGGCAGTTAATAAATCTTTGAAAATGCTAGGATGCTTCGGGTAAATATAACAAGAGGGTGATGAATTAATGAGGCATAAAATTGGCAATTTGAGAACCACTTGGAGTATATTTTTACATATTACACCCTCTATTATCCAATAATAACTAACTATTCATTGAAGATCCAAATATAATGTCATTGATTAAATATATTTTTTTGGACAGCAGCATAGCCTTTATACTGTGCGCTTTCACAAATTCAGGTCTTGAATGGGTTGATTAATAATTGCATGATTAGAATTTTGGGCTAATTGATGTTTGATTGAATAAATTATTCGATTTTATAGGTCAAGCATTGTAGGAAAATGACTCCCGACACATTTCCAAATATCACTAGCTAGTCTCTCCTACGTGAAATGATTGGGACACCTTTCCAGCAAAACAAATAAGAGTTAGACCCAGCAGGGCTATCCAGGTCACTCCGGACTTTGAGCCTGTTTATTGCTCACCCAGTATTTGTATCTTAAGTTAGGTTGGTTGACATCTCAAACAACACATCTGGTTCATTTAAGAGCGAATCTCATCCCACATCCCAAGCATGAGATCTAAAGCCCACCTTTGAACTCCCGGCTAAAATGTTTGATGCTCTCCAGTGCATCATAGATTAATCAATCGATCTTCATAATTGCAGTGGCATACAGAAGGCATTATTTTTAAAACTTGTTTATGATCTGAATTTATTGTCGATGCAACAACAAAAAGCAGAAATAGTTATTTACATCCTTAGCACCATTTCAACCATTTCGTTTAATCCAAAAAAAAAACACATTTAACATATGCCATCCATCTTCACACAATTTAATTAGTACATAACATGAAATTATAAGGGCAGCATATAACTGCGGGCCGGGTTTTCAAAACTCCGCCGTACTGTTTGTTTCGCGCATCTTACTAACTTATCCAAAAACGCCGTTTTGCATTTGTGAAAGACAGCCCGCGGGAGGGTGCCTGCGATTCGCGTTTCCTTCGCGTCCAATTACTCCGCTGCCCTCGTTCGTTCGCATCTTCTTCGATAGCCGCTCCTCCCTCTTCTTAGGCAATCGACAGACCTCTTCTTTGACATAGGCGTTCTCTTCGGTAGCCGCTCCTCCCTCTTCTTTGGCTGCTTCCTCGGCATTTCTTCTTCGACATTTTCGTTTGTATCTTTTTTTTTTGCTCTACACTACAAATCAGAGCAATTTGTTAGAGAAAGTGTTGTTGTAAAATACAAAAGGGAAGAAGATACGTGAGTCGTGCTTCTTCCTCGGCATTTCTTCTTCCTCCTCCGATCGTTCGAGAACGAGGATTTTCCCTTGATATAGTCGGTTGAGCTGCAAGATTGATTTCTCCTTTCTTCGATTATTCAAGGGGAAGATTCTTCTCCTTCCTCTGGTTATTCAAGTCACAAAGATTTCTTTCTTTTCTCTCCTATCAAACCACAAGAAACTTCAATCGAGTGAACCTAAACCTGTATCTTTGTCTTAAGCCATGCAGTTTACTTTAGATTTTCTATTTTAGTTGGATTTGAGTTCAAATTTGTTGAAATTGTTACTTTTTTTGGGTTATATGAGTGAGGACATGCATTTTTCAAATTACAAGTGGTTAGTTGAGATATTACACTAGAATTTCTTAATTGAAATTTCTTTTCGTATATTGATTTACAAGAAACCTTGGAACAAATCCAAGTGTTATCTTTCCTTCTAGCCGAATTTTATTTGGATAGTATTTTTGTTCTTCTTGCTTGAGAGAGAAATGAGATTCACGATTTTGTTGGAGAGATTCTTGAAATACTAAATTTGAGAAAGTAAAATTAATCTTGTAAAGTCGAGATACTACATCTTGTGCAAGAATCATGCAGAAACCTTCCCCCAAATTTTCTAAAGCTAGTGTTGTAATTTTTTTTAAAAAGTACGGTTGTCAAAGTTTGCATCAACATTGATGTTATTAGATCTGAAAAAAATGTTTTATTAAAACTGAGCAGCCCCTATTTGATTAAAAAAAAAACCTCTTTTATGTTTTATTGGCTTTAGGTACTTAAGGGAAGACTCATCAAAATATTTTATGAATTAAATTTTGGTTTCATTGATGTGATCGGAAATATTTGGTTTCATTGATGTAAATGTGTTTCTTTGATGTGATCGGAAATATTTGAGTTATATAAATGTAACTAAACTCTTTTGTATTTTCATGTCTTAAAGTTTGAACTTCAATTTTGTTGAGAAAATAACAAATTCTGCTCGACAAATTGTTCATTTAACTAAAAAAGTCTATAAATAAGCTATTTATAAAACGCACAAACCAAACAGCTAAATAGCTTATACAGAACAGGGGCAAAATAGTCATTAATAGTCATTTATCCAGAATCCAAATGCACAAACCAAACAGTCAGCCAGCTTATCCAGATCAGCTGTTCATCAGTAGATTATCAGGATAAGCTGTTTATCAGTAGAAGCTAGATAAGCTGCAGCTGCCCCAGACAAATCCTAAATCATAAGTAAATTATGAGATAATCAACGAAAGATCATAAATTTCCCTAGTTCAACTATTTCCTTCAACTTGGAATGATGTAAGATAATACTCGGTAAATTGGACTTAAAAACGTCAATTATTGGCACAAGAAGTTTCCTAGCAAGTATAGAATGAATCAAACAGAGAAAAAAAGAGAGGAAAAAAAAACTGTAAAGAGAAACTTACGGGAATTTTACTAGAATTCAACAACAGAGTACAAGCAGATGTGGCCTAACCAACCATAATAGGTCAAGCTCAACCTCTGTTTGCCTTCTTATTTGTGGGTTTTGACCATGATTTAACATTATAGGAATGCCAACGTTTGAGTAATACAAAAATTATATGGTATATTTGCTATAAATATATATTGAAATCTTTCTACCAATAGTTTTCCATGTACCATAATAACTTTTGATGAGTTCCATGTTAAGATGAATTTACTATGGCAAACTCTACTGCGTTATAGTGTTTTCCTTGGGAAGATCAACAGATAGCAAGTTACTTTAGGTGAGTCCACGACTTTAATGATAGTTATGGCACACTATGAAAATGGGGTTTGAATTTTGTATTAAAATTTAAAAAATAAATTACATTGTTAAAATAGTCGTGATAACAAAAAATTATCAAATAAAAATGCATAAAATGTAAAGCGCATAAAGTCAATTTTTATATTGTTTAAACACTGCCTATGTCCATCCACTAAGAGACTCTACAATCCAAGAAAAACTTTCATATTGAAGTGAGTGGAAAAACTTTCACAACCAAAATTCACAAAACAAAATAAAATATGTTTATAATACACAATTAAAGCAGAAAATAAAATAAAATCCAAAATTTGTTAATTTAGGTAAATCTTAAATCAGATATGCCGCTGGCAACAGCTATTAATAATTCAAATCTATTTAATTTTTGGGTTAAAAGTATTTCCAGCAAATGAAAAATGATCTTAATTTATTAGATTGAAATGAAAATATCACACACAATGGGACGCAATGGAGAAAATGGATTTATGTAGCCGACCCCACTAAGTGGAATAAAGGCTTGTTGTTGTTGTTTTTGGAGTGTTTCCAGCAAAATGAATAGTAAAAACTTGAAGATTATTGACAAAATAATGAATATAGAATTTGATTGAGGCATCAACATGGCAAAATCACAAACCCGTAAACTAATATGTAATTATAACTCAAGATGCTCTTTCAGGTCTAGTGGAATAGAAATCAAAATGTATTACAGAGCATTTTTCAAATTATGAAATTAAATAGCATTCTTTTAGAAAAATTAAACTTAATGAAAATGAATAATAACAATGATTTTTATACACAAAATAAGTTGAATTTAATGGAATTAAAATTAGGTCAATTTTGTAATATAAAATGCATAAATTTAAGACATAGATTAAATAATCATTTTCAATTATTATAAAGGGTGTTATAATTCGCCTAAAAATTTATAACAAGCTCTAAATTCAAAAAAAAAATATTTATTCTTATAGTTATAATACATATATATTATAAATACCCATTACAGGATTTACAAGGAAACAAATGAAACCAGAATAAAGGAAAAAAGAAAAGTAAATCAAAACAATTACTACAAAATTCTGCATATTAATATTCAAGTATTATAATACTCCTTCTCAAGTAGAAATGTAAATGTCAGTCATGAATTTGAAATCTTTGAAATCATCGAAGAGTAGTCAAAGAAGATTCTTTGGGAAAATATATCCCAGTTGGCCACTATATGGCACAAACGGAACACAAATTTCCCTGGGCTCGAGTTTTTTCATAAATGAAGTGATGGTCAATCTCAACATGCTTGATGCGATCATGTTGGACCGGGTTGCGAGCAATAATAATGGCAAACTTATTATCATAGAACAACTGTAGGGTAGCGGCGATTATCATACGTAGTTCATAAAGTATGATGCATAAAAAGAGAGATTCATAAATTCCCAGGGACATGAACTAAAATTCAGCTTCCACATTGCTCCAAGCACCTACAGATTGATTCTTGCTTTTCCGTGTGACTAGGTTTCACCATACAAATGAGCAGTAACCCAAGGTAAATTGCCGATCATGGACAGATCCGACCCAATCCGTGTTTGTGTAAACTGCAATAGAATGAGAAGTATGGCGTGAAAAAAAACAAATATGATCTCGGTGTGCCTTTTAAATAGTGAAGAATCCATGGAAAGCTTGGAGGTGTTGTTAATATGGATCATGCATGAATGGACTGTTATACCAACTGTGTTACAAATGTTGGGGTGTGTATGGGCAAGGTAGATGAGTTTCCCAAAAGTAACTGGTAGAGAGCCTTATTTACAGGAACTGCATTGGGAATATCAAGAAATTTTTCATTGGGATCCATTGGGAGAACCACTAGTTTGCAAGGAGAAGATTGTTCTCTGTCAAAAGGTCAATCACATATTTCCACTGAGATAAGTAAATAACATAAGATGACCAAGTAACTTTCATGTCAAAGAAGTACCATAGAAATCCCAAATCCATCTCAAAGGAAGCAGTATAGCACCTTTAAGAGATTTCCATGCAGGTAGATCATTACCTATGAGAACAATATCGTCAACATATACGATAAGGATAGTTGTCTGGTCGCTGGAGGAATGCTGAAAGAAGAGTGTGGTCCGATTGAACCTGAGTGAATCCATAACCTACCACAACTTCTGTGAACTTCAATCCCTAGAGGAATTTTCGCAGTCTACATACTTGCCCAGGGAGGCAGTGGAGTGAAAGACTAAATGAAGAGTCATGTATAACTCCTCTGTAAGAACGGCATCACGAAAGCATTCATGACATAAAGCAAGATTAAGGGCCAATCCAAATTCACTGCAATGGATAGAAGGAACCTAATGATGTTTAATTTAGCATGTGTAGCAGATGTCTTCATTAGTACGTGAGTACTCTTTGGCGACCAACCATGTCTTATTGCTTTAAAAGGATTCATCAGATTTAAACTCTATGCTACAAAATCATCGGCATCCCGCTACTTTTTTGTCCCGTGAAAGATCAACAATGTCCCAAGTATGATTCATCTCCTCTATGATAGTAGCTTTCGAGAATGGATCTAATAAGTCAGCCTCAATAATAGATGGAAGCAGATGATTGATCAGGACCGTAGCAAATACTCTGTAAGTTGGTGATAATCTGCGAAAATAAACAGTTTGCCACCTAATAAAGAGAACATGTATGAATACATACCTTACTAGAGGAACCAACTTCCTCATTTGGAGTAGGAGCAGCGTTGGGTAAGTCGTCCGGAGAGGTGACCTCAATTTTGGAGAGAACTAGTCTTCCATTTAGTACTTAGGATCTAGCCATAGGACTTTCATTTTGACTATCTTAGAGGACTAGTGATGAAACCCACACCTTCTAGAACTTCAAGCCACCTCCTAGCTCTTTTTGAAATATTACATAGGTGGATATAAACCTCCAGCACTTGCAAGGTTATGAGCAACATGTGAAGATTCGAGGATGAGTTCCCATAGAATCATGAGGCCTTATGGATCCGTTGTTGACCCTTGGTGGCTTGGGGCATTTCAATCCACACACTCACCTCACATCCTCTCCCCTTTGAAGTTCACAGTAGTGCTTGACCCTTTTGGAACCTCACATAGATGATCATAAACCTCCAGCACTTGGAAGGTTAGGACTAACAAGTGGAGACTCCAAAATAAATTATTGTGGGACTATGAGGCTTTGGGTAGGCTCTTTATGCTTTGAGCATTTACCTTGCACTGCAGTACCTCCTCACCACTCCAAACCATACAAGATTCCCCCATCTGCAATCTAGAGTTAAGCCAAAACCTCAAATCCAATTCTCATGGACCCAAAGTTCCAATTCACATCACTTTACCCTAAATCCTATACAAAATTCCAAATCAAACTCAGCAACCCACTAAATTCTAAGCCTCATGGCTAAATTTGACCAATCTACATCAAATTCTCTTCAAATACACCAAGAATTAAAAATCCAAATCAATACACATCAAATTCTAAGCTTCAATCCAAATTTGCCAAACACACTCCAATTTTCCCTCGTGAAAAGTTCACCAAATCCATCTACCACGTCGTGTCATGTGTCCATGGGTTCAATTAAAGTAAAAGAGGGTTTAGGATAGGTTGTTTGGATCTGACTTGGGCTAAAATCAGCCTAATAACTCCACATTAATCACAAAATAACTCGACTTTAATCCCTAAAAAACTCCAGTTTAATCCCAAATAACACCACTTCAACCCCCTAATAACACCACCTCAATGTCCAAATAACACCACATCCCAAACCTCTATATATCCTCATAATACTACAAGTATACCACCCCAATAACACCACATCTTAAACCACGACAAAACCACACAATAGCACGATAAAATCACGACAAAACCTCCCAAAATACTACCATCAATAACACCCACCCCCGTTACCGCTCAACTCCCTGCATAGCATCGCCGCAAGCAAGCAATACATCAGCAATAATCCCGCAATACTACCACTAATAACACTCGCCACCCCGGTACCATGGTAAACCCTGCGAATAATAACAACTCACAGAGTATAACGCCCAAATACGCCCGCGATTTCATTTTCGCGACGATACTATCGATTATTTGCCAATTTCTTTGCGCCAATAATACCGGATTGCTGATGTTTTGAGCCAAATACACCCGACGTCATCATTCTGCAGTCCTCAGGCCAATAATATCTCAATAATACGTCCAATAATACTTTAAACAACACCATTGCCGTTGTTTTAACCCAACACCACCATAATACAACTATGATTATTACCTGAATAACATCTCTTCCTTTAAAGCTTCGCTATGTTACAAAACATCCCAAGTCCACCCAAACACTTCCAAATACATCCCAAGTCCACCCAAAACATCCCAAGTCTACCCAAATAATCTCGAATCCTTTGGAAAAAGACTTGTCCACTCTCTTCACCGAAGTTGGCCAGCAACTTTAGCCACATTGGAGAATACCCAAATATGGTTTGATGACTTTGGCCCAAGACAAGTGCAAAATCAATTCAAAATCTTTCCACTTAAATCAGACTTATGGACACATGGCATTTGACAATTGAATCGCCCTTCCCCACACCTGATTTTCCTCAGCATGATAACAACCTCTCACACCTTGGTTGCCCAAGAAAACTCCAAAACATGAGCCACACCTTGGTTCAAAAACTCAAATTTCACCCATCCTGCTTGGATCAATCTCATTGAGCTTTGCCTCCACTTCATCACAAACTCAGCATCATCTTGACACCTAAGTTTTGCCCAGTCAGCCACCACGGTTGGGTCTATAAATTAACCACCCCCATGACCAAAAAATGGAGACACCCATTTGCCTTGGTGAAGCCCTACCAAATTGCTCTCAGACATTCTCACAAGCTTGCTCACTGCATTCCCACTGGTTTTAGCCCTCCACCTCCATCACAAAATCGTAATTTTAAAGTTCAAAATTAAGGCATTTTTTCGACCATCCCACAGAACTGCACCAAACCCCAAATTAAGTGTTCAAAATGCTTCCCCATAGTCTAAAGCTTCACTCCCCAACAAAAGCCCTCTTTCTCGAGCCCTCCACCATAGCCATAGATCAAGGTCGACTACCCATTTGATCAAGTTTGTACTTGGACCTTTTACTGGAGGAAATCAGCTCTTGGAAGTTCTCTGGACTCAAACAAAGCTTCAACAACCATCCAATGGAGGCTTCACCTCTTGAACAAAGGAATCATTTCAAAATTTTACATTTTTGCTACTTTCTGGAACTTTGTGAAATTTACATTTCATGGTAAAATAACCTTATGGATTTTATCTTCACACTTAGATGAAAGTGTAGGAACAAATCTCACTTGATTTAGTTGAGAATCGAGAAAGACCTTAATGTTTGAAATTGGGCAGATTTTGTCTTCTAGCTTGACGAAGAAGATGAACAGTACATGTGTTATCCATAGTTTTATTTCAGTGTTACTTTGGTGTTGTTGTCACTACTTTGTCATCTTTTTTCAAGCTACTTCACATGTTTTCTTATTTACAGATATTACAGAGTTATTTTCACTTTTCTATTGATGTGTTTGCATGATATTTTGGTGCTATTATGATTTTATGTGATTTTTCTATGATTAAGTAAAATGGAAATTCTTGATTCAACTTCCAAAAAAATAATTTACATTTTAAAAGAACATATCTTAGTATATAAAGCTCATAAAAATTAAATAAAAATATCCTAGTGCTTAGTGAACAGAGGAGAAATTACTAACTAAAAATAAAAAATATATATATATATATTTAGTATTTTTCTGTAAAATAATTATTTTCTCCAAAACTTGTTTTAAATATAAAAAATCAAGTTCTTCTTTAAAACTGCCGCCCCAAACTGCCTGATAATGATAAAAAATCTTAGTATATAAAGCTCATAAAAAATAAACTCAAATCGCACCGCATTGCAGTAAAACTGTTGCCCCAAACTGCTTGATAATGATAATTCTTTCGTTGGCTTTGGATTTTTAGGTAATGAGGGTGATGCCAAAAAATTTTTCACTCTAAATGGCTTCTTTGCAATCAGTCGTCAATTCAAACCACTGATTTTTCTTAGTGTTTTGAAAAATGTTGAACAACTGTCACCCGATTTTGAGATGAATCAGTTGAGCCCTGCGATTCACCTGGTTAGCTTTTGGACATCCAAAAATGCTTGTACTTCTAAGCATTGGCATTCATTTTCTCTGAAATTAGTAAAAAGCCTAAGAATATGTTGGTCGACGCACTGAAAGTACATTTCAAATGCTTCAATTTCACATAATATTTTCCAAGGGTATCAAATGTTTTGATTAGATCGTTTATGTGTAGTTCGGTTGATTTACTTTTTACTAGCACATCATCCTCATACATATCAATGTTTCTCTTTTGATTCACAAAAGTTACATCAATTATGTGTTGATAGGTCACCACAACATTTAAGTCCAAAGGGCATTACATCAAAACAAAAAACACCTTATGCAGCAATAAAAGAGGTCTTCTCTGTGTTGTTTGGATACATTTTTGTCTTGTAGTAGCCGGAGAAAGCGTCGAACAAACTCCATATGGAGTATTAGATCGCTGCATCTACTACTGTGTCGATCTTTGGCAATGGAAAGGTATCCTTCGAGCAAGCAGCATTGAGATTAGCAAAGTCATCGAACATCCTCCTCTTGCCATTGGGCTTCCGAACCATCACCACATTCAAGAGCAAAATTGCGAACAAAACATTCAGGTTGTAGCCAACCTACTTCGGCTTCTACACTTCTACTGCTATCAGATCAGCCAATGTTATGGCAGTCGATCTGATGTTTTGCTGCATCGATCGAATATTTGGATTGATATTCAATCAAAGGCATGCAACATTGATCAAAATTTCTGGCATCTCCATTGATGTCCAAGAAAAAACGTCTCGACTCGTGTGAAGGGTCTATATCAACATATTTTTATACCCTACTCGAGATTCATGTTGGTGACCGCTCGAAGATAGCAACTCCTTGATTGCTCCAAGTTTCCCCAAATCATTATAATCTCTCCATCACCAGAAAACTTTACAGCCATGTGGTAAGTCAAAACCACCACTCGATAGTTATTCAACTGCAATCGGTTGAATATGGCATTATAAGTTGGAGGGCACTGGATCACTAAAAGTTCTCCATGTGTTGTACTGTTTCTCGTGCTAGCCGCAGGAAATGCCCAGAGCGACAACACTCAGAGCTTCTTTCCTCTCGCTAGAGATGCCAAACAGTGGCCGACTGGTGTTGCCAACTAATCGGTTTTCAAGCTAATTTTATCAAACACAGATTTGAAGATTATATTCATTGAACTCTCGGTATCAACCAGGATACTACCCACCTGGTAGTTGTTAATCAACACAGCAACGACGATCTGGTTGTTATAATGATTCCCTTTCGGGAAGAGATCTACATCTGTAAAACAATGGGAGGATGTTTATGCTTATAAGAACGAAAAAAACATACCTTTTCTGATCAATTCCTACTCTGGCTAGATCGACGCGACAATTCTCTGGCTACCCCAAAGATAGTTGGGATGATTCTGACGGATAAACTTTGTTTGCCCTAACTAGTCCGTCTGGCGGTTCCTAAGCGGGAGCCTATCCATATCGCCATGTTTGTCCACCAACAACGACGAAGTCCTTCAGCTTACCAGTGATCAGTTCCTCCAAGTTATAGAGGTAAAGACACTCCTTGTCGTGACCATGATCTCGATGATAATCGAAGTACTAATTTTGCTTTTCGAGGGCAAAACCAGCCTTCATCGGCGGGGCTTTCCAGAAATACACCTTATTTTGTATGGTTGCCACTAACTTAGCCATCGAGACGTTCAGTAGGGTTAAACTCAGAATCACTCGATACACATGCGGCCGCTCGTAGTATTGAGATGATCACTGATTCTAGCTCTGATTGCCTCGTCCATTGCCTTGGCTCTTCTACGGGCGTTGGTTATTGCTGCGGTGCTGACGACCAGAGAGGTTTTGGCTATCCCTCGACTCTTGTCCTTCGTCATTCACCTTCTTCTTCTTTGAGTGATGGTCGGATGACTGTGGTTTGGTATGAAGGACATTAGCCTCCTAGGCATAGATGTGCATGTTGGTCATCTCAAAATGTTCGAGGAAAGATATTGATTCGAGTAGATTTCAAGTCATACTTGAATCGCCCATCTCTAACCCCTTGTGTCACAGGAATCTGAACAATTAAATGTTGCAAATCCTCTATTTCCAACATCTCTTTCTGGAATCAGTTGATGTAAGAACGTAGGCTCTCATTCTCACCCTGCTTTATCTGAAGCAGCACCTAAGAGCTCTTCCTCAGCATCTGCAAGTTGGAAAAGTGTGCCACAAAAAACTTCTTAAACTTAGCGAAGGTTGGAATGACTCCGACCGGAAGATTGTGGAACCATAGAAGAGATAATTCCTTCAGTGTCGTTAAAAAAAGACGACACTTTATGGCATCAATGATCTGCACAATTCCTACCGACCATTTGAAAGAGGCCAAGTGGTCGGTCGGACCACTTTTATTCTTGTAGGGATCCAAGAGAGGAACCCTTAACTTCGTTAGTGGTATAGCCTCCAAAGTCTGTGGAGTGAAAGAACTATCAAAGATGGTTGAACCGGCGCTTCGACACACTCTGCCAGTTTCCTAACCATTGGCGTTGATCCAGTGCTGGCAAATTGTTGGGACTCTCCTTCCCCCTCGGTCGCCTGATTATTCACACGTCCAACTAACACTGGAGAATGCTTCGGGAGAACCCTTTGAGGGCGAGTTCCTCGAGATGCTACTTCAAGAATCAATGGCTGGCCATTCCTTAGCATGATTCCTTGTCAAAGGGCTTCGAATTGACCTATCATTCCCTCAATTCATGCATCCATTGCTGGATTTCCCGGTTTACCGATTCTCTATTAAACTCCACTGTTGCGGGTTCTCACTATTGTGATTCTCTTTCAAAATTTGCTATTCTTCTCATCTATGGCATGTCCAGGCTCAATATACCACCTTTTAGAAGATTGAATCCAAAATTTTCTTCTTAAGAAAAGTCATGAGTGAGAATCCCCTTGTAAGGAACCAAAAAAAAGTCCCTTTATTGATGTCATGATTTTATACTTACAGAGTTCTCAAAATATATCTATATAACAGAAAAGAATAGATAGTTTAATTGTTTAAAGCATTGAATTGGCATGTCTTTCAAGTAAAACTTCACATTGTCATGCAAATAAAAATTTGATGTCGGTCGACTGTCCGATGTGTGGGACAACCGACTATGTCGAACGTCTGAAACTCGAGCTAGCTGACTCTGTCGACCGACCATAGGTGTCTCGGAGAGATTCGGTAATTTAACAGAATTGTATGTTCACTTGCTTGCATTCACTTGTTCAATTGACCTATCGGCCGGAAGATTCCGTCGTTCGAAACTCCACGTCAGTCGATTATGCCATAAAGTCGATCGATTGTTTGCTTGTAAAATTACAGTTATTCAGTCTGAAAATTCCTCAGCACGCCTCAATTCCCGGCCGTTCGATCTCCTCGATATTCATGTTGACATTTTTGTAGTATACATAATGAAAGATCACCTATAATACTTATAACATACGGGACAATCCATTAAACTTGATACATATTTTTTAGCACTTAATTTGAGAAGCTTAATTGAATTGATTGGTAACATTTTTCAGATAGCATGTCAAGAAGGCACACAAGAAGAGATTGGGTGGGCAGCCTTGTTGGATTACACACAAAGGAGCCTCCTTCCACTAGCTACAAAGCTTGAAGAGGTGTTGGTTACACAATAGAAGGTTCAAGACTTCCTTAGGCTATTGAGAATTTGTGTCATTAGCCACAGAGATGATTAAAGATGAAAGAGATGATTTAAGATAGCTTGTGCTCCTTAGGCTCCATCTCAATCGTCAATAAATAAGCATAATAGATATGTTGGATGACCTCCAATGAGCAAGTTTTCTCTATCAAGATCAAGAATTTAAGATTTACGAAGAAAGAATGCATTGATGACAAGATTGATATGATGCTTGATTTGGAAGGCCTCGATAAATTTGCTTATATGCGCTAATCAGTTGTAGGAAGTGCTCACACAACTGTGGAAATGGACGCCTGGGATCCCTTGTGAGAGCACATATGAGACAACTTTATTGGTGAGCATGCATAAGCTTATAGTTTTGCGATATTTGTGTTGGATGACCTCCAATGAGAGCAAGTTTTCTCTGTCAAGGTCAGGAATTTAAGAGTGATGGAAAGAAAGCATTGATGAGGAAGATTGACATGATGCTTGATTTGCAAGGCATCAGTTGTAGGAAGGGCTCATACAACTGTGGAAATGGAGGTCTGGGATCCCTTGTGAGAGCACATATGAGAACGTTATTAGTGAGCATGCAATAGCCTTATAGCTATGTGATGAAAATAATAATAATAATAATAAAATAAATAAATTGGTGATTTCTAATTTCCGTCTAGATATTAATAAAGGTATTTTTTCTGGGTCATGTCATGTGTATGCTTTACGGTTCCTTTTGTGTGTGTGTTTTCTTCACAAGGATTTCCACCAATTTTCATATGGTGATGGTATGGTAGTTGGTGAGTCATGATAGTGGTTGATTTACTAGCAGTCTTAAATCCTTTTTCTTGAATTCACATCCAAATCATGCTCGAGCATAGCAGGAGTTGACTCCAAAAGGCTATCCCTGCATCAAGATTAGTAACCAACGATGGTACAGCATTCATAATAAATAACTTCTTCAAATTTGAATGTTAATCTTTAAGCAAACTGAAACTCCATAACCACATAATCATGGCATCTTACGATAAGACATTGAGGGCAATCTAGGCTCAGATTATTATCATGATAGGATGCGGATGACTCTCCCATTGGCTAGGAGGGTCTCTGATTTTTTATTAGTTTAAAAAATTAGTCTTTTTAACAATATTCCACTTCTTACGAGTTCATGGGATTACATCGATCATTTTGATTCTCTATTTCAAGAGTATTACAAATGCTGAGTTACGTTTCATTAAAACATAAATATACGACTGAGCTTGCATCAAAAAGTGGGGCTCCAATCAATTACCGTCCAATCAGCATCAGTTTATTCATTTGTTGAAGTAGTTTGCTTTCCCTCAACAATCAACATTGTGTCATGGAGCTGTCTAGCTTGGGGTATTCAGTATTAGGTCGTATGAGAACTTTTCATCAACATCTAGAATGTGATAGCACAGGATTGGCATCGAAGCAGTCAAAATCTTCGAGTTTAAGGTGCATTAAAAATAGCAATGTGGCCCAAGGCTATCACGGTCGGCCCGCAACTTCGAATTCCCAAAAAGCTTGGGTAAATGATACGATATAAATTTATGTTATTTTATTACTTGAATTAATGTGTTTTTTCCCTATTTATCATGATTTTATGCTTGTTGAAGATTCTTTGTGATATTTTGCATGTTACAAGCTAAAACACAAAGCAGGCTAAGGAGCTGGACAGACGTAATCGCGCCAGAATGCGGTGAAATTATACCCGACTTGTTGCTACTCCAACATAGTTACGCCAATTTGCAGTGTGGCCATGTCGGTTTCAGCGTGATTACGGTAGGTCGTGGCGTATTTACGTCGCGGCCTAGCTAGTTTCAATTTGGAAAACTTTTTCATGGTGATTTCAAAAAAAACTATAGAAGGAGATGCTATGGGATAATTAGAACACTCTTGGACACTATGGAAATTGCTTCTCTTTGAGTTTTGTGAGAATATTTATTTCTCTGATTTTCATTAGTGAAGATTCATAGGGTTATTTCTTAAGAGTTCAGAGAGATTGTGAGGAGAGATTGAGTGGAATTGTATAACAGAAATCTATAAAAACTTTTATTTAGCGGATAACAGTATATTGCAGGTATCGATTGACTCAGGTTTGAGTTTTCTTTATTTCTTGCATTGTGTCGTTTTTATGCCCGCAATAACAATTTTCAGGTTTTCTTTTCTCATGCGTAATAGTTAATCTTATTTCATACTCTTCTGATATAAGACATGGTATTCTCGATGTTTTCTCCTATGAATTTTATTCCCTAGACGTCGCTTTCTTGTTTAGATTTTATATATAGATGTTTTAACTTTCAAGTTTTAATTTACTTCGAATCTGACCCGACAGAATATTAAAATCTCTTGTGAACAGATCCAGAAAGGCTAGTATGGAACCAGCCAACCGGCACACCCCAAACTTCCAGTAGTCGAACGGTGAAGCAAGAGGGGATGAAAAACCCTGGTGCAGCCGCAAAAGATTCCTGCACTTGGTAGGACCCACTAAGGCTCTAATCATGTACAAAAATAGAAGAAGGGGAGCTTAGGGGAGAAAATTCGAAGTGTTTTTGGGAAGGTTATATTAGGGCTAATAACATAGAATTTGGTTATATTTTGTGAGCGATGTAGCTTTTCTTTTCTCCTGGTGTTCCTAGTGGTGTCTAGGACTTGTAGAGAAAAGATCTACCTCTCGAACAGTAGATTAACATTGTATCTTTTTTATTTCATTGGTATTGGTAAAATCAGCCATTTTTAAGTTTCTGCACCTCTATTGCAATTTATTCGTTGTTTAGTCACTATTTTCGGTTCTAAATCGTATCACAACTCTCACACGGTGGTATTGCATTTTAACTTTGATCACATTGTATCTTTTTTGCTTTCGTTGGTATTAGTAAAATCGGTCATTTTTTGAGTTCCTCCACCTATCTATTACAATTTATTCGTTATTTGGTCACTATTCTTGGTTCTGAATCAGAGCACATCTCTCGCACAGTGGCATTACAGTTTGACTTTTTTCACACTTCTAGGGATGATAATTGTGATTTTATAACACCTAATGAAAATTGTGTTGCTATTTATGTCACAGCTTCATCAACTTTTTCAGTCTCTTAGGCCGACTTTGTTGATCACAAGGAAGTCCCCACAAACTGTGCAGCAAGCCAAAGTCATGTGGATGAGACAATTAGATAGTAGAAATATGATTATATTCCTTCGAATTTATAAGAAAATTAACAAATTCAAAAAACTTGACCAACATTCTCGGTTGCTTGGGCCCTACTGATTTTGAAGCCTTTCACTTCTAGCAACTTGCTAGGAAATTAGACATTAAATTTACTCAACCACTTGCCCTACACTTGACTCATCATTAAAAGTTTTATAGAACCATTTAATGGTTTCTAGAAATTGCCAAATTGTCATGAATAGCATTTTTAAAAAATCAAAATAAGAGATATCACTCCCATGTGAAAATCACCATATTGAAATAATAAAGTAAAAAGAGAGGAAAATCAATGGCTAAGGTTGGTACTTCATGACACAATTATGTTAATAAATCATAGAAATACTTTCTTCGCGATATTGGCCGCGTTAGTTTTAGAGTAGAGATGACTGCTTTGAGACACATTTTTTTTCTATGAAAAAAGAATTCAAAGGATCCTTCCTTTGGAGGAATTTGAATGCAATGACCAATTCTAAAAAAGGGCTGCAGAATTCTATAAACTATCCTCTTCAAGTGACCCTCCGTCAATGTCAATTGCCCAATAGTGAAGAAATCTTATAGCTTAAATATTTCTCCTTTTTAATAGGAAGCTCAATATTTTAGCTTCTTGTCTTATGTGTCTTCTATGCCCATCATACCTAAACGATGTTAGATTAAAATGTATTTTTAAGTATCACTAAAATCTTATGACCAAGCATAAGTTGACCTTGACAAATAATAAAAAAAAAAGATGACAGATAGAGAAAACAAGAATAAGAAAGAAAAAATTTGAGAGAGAAGCAATCAGAATTTCACTTTTTTTTGTTTAAGGGTAAAAACTAATATAATGAGTCAATTGGAATGTATCAAACTCAATCTTTAACGTAAATCAAGTCAAAGTTTAGATTTATAGGTGTTGTTTGCCGGTAAATTTGCAGTTTTAGAGTGATGTATAAACATCTAGTTTTATAAAAAAGATTTGACACACCCACAAAAATAAAAGAAGAGCTGATGGAGAGAACACCAAGGGTTTTACGTGGAAAAACAAAATGTGTAAAAACAATAGTGCCCAACACCATTGATATGATTCCACTATACCGATGTATTTTAGAAGGCTTTATCGGTAATGAATAACTAGAAGTATATTACAAAAGTGAGGTTATCGACATGACTTCCACTAAGTAAATGGCGAAATACGTTGGGGGAAATGACGGTGACCCGGCTGTCATGAAGACGAATGGTAGAGGTCGTGTGCCAGAAAATTTGATGCCAGCATTGTCAGTAGTAGTAGCTTGACGACGGTGGTCAGACAGTGGTGGCCTAGCGATGGTCCGAAGACGATGTGATGGTGGTAAGGCAACAGTGATCTGGTGGTAACGGCGACCAGATGGCAGCGGTGCGTCTACGACTATGGCGGTCAGGCAACGGTGATCTGGCGATGGCGACAACCAGACTCTTGTGGTATGGCAATGACGATGGTCTTGGTGGAGCAACTGTAGTCCGACAATGGTGGCAACCAGATTGCTATTGTTCGGTGCGAGCAACGGCCAAATAGTTGTGATCAAGCAATGGTGGTATGAAAACGATGGTGGTCCGGCAGCGACAACAGTGGCGGTCAGGCAAGGGTTGTTTGGCAAAGTCGCTGACCAAACGATAGTACTCAGATGGCAGCGACGATGGTTGACGTACAAAGGTTGTCCAGCGATGGCAGAACCAAATGGTTGTGGTCCTGTAGAGGGACGATTGTGGCGTATCAACAGTGGGTCGATGATGGCGGCGGTGATGATGGTTTGGCAATAATGGCGCAACAATGGAAACAGTCTGAAGGATGTGATCCGGTGCAGTGGTGATGGCTAGATAGTGGCGCTTAAGCGATGACAATGGTAGTGCTCTAGAAAAGATGGTTGCAACTAAACGGCCGTAGTTCGGTTGTGGCGATGATGGTCTAGCAAAGGTGATGACTTGATGGTTGTGGTTTATGGCAACAATAGTGGTTTGGCAATGGTGGTGACTAGATAAAATTAGTCTGGTGACAGCGATGGTGGTGGATAAGCAATGGTGGTTCTGAGATGGCTGCGACTAGAATGCAATGGTTCAACGGTGGCAATGGCCAGATGGCAGTGGTCACGTGGCGGCTATTATAATGGTCCAACAATGGCAGCGACCTAACGAAAATGGTCCAGTGACGGCAACGCTGGTGGCCTAGCAAAGATGGTTAAGCGATGGCAGTAACCTGAGTCAAGTGGTATAGCGATGACGAGGATGGTAGCCAGGCAACGATGGTCCAGCAATGGCGGCAGCCCGACAACTATTGTATATTGGCGAAGATGGCGATGGCTAAACAGCAAATGGTCCAACGACGACTACAACCAGACGACGATGGTCTAATGACGATGAAGGTGGTCTAATGACTGCAACAGTGATTTTATGGCAATAATGGTCTGACAGCGACGATAGTCGGATAGTGGTCCAGCAACGACTATGGTGGTAATTGGATAGCAATGCTCTCGTGGTGGACGAGCAACGATGGTCCGACAATGGCGAAGCTCGGGAAACCTCAAGAGCTCGGAGCTCATTCAGACCCCCCCCCATCCCCTTCATGAAAAAGTAGGGGGTCAATTTGTAGATTTTACGAGTAAAATCCTCCGTAAATATTGCATGAATTCGGACCACTCCATTGCTCGACCGACAGAGATCCTCTTGATCAGATATATTTTTATGAGTCTTTGAATGCCTTGATGATATCGAAATCAAGTGATCTAAGACTCGCTAAATTTTTCTTGTCGAGACATTCGATTTGACTATTGAATATGTCAAATTTGAAAATCATTCCGCCCCTCAAAGATGTTCAAAAGCTTCTCTTTCTGCTTTAAGTGCATGATCTGGGCTCCCTTTGACTCATATCATACTAGTTTATATGTCATTTGGTTCATCTCACCAAGACACTTCATTTAATCATAAATTAGAGTATAGGCATTTCTAAATTTGATTTTTAAAACTTCTAGCCCTAATGTACATCGAGATTCCTGTGAATTAATATGATTTTTTTAGGGACGTATCAACATAAATGGCTATATTTGAGTAACATAAGTAAAACAACATGGCAAGACTTATAAATGCTAATTGTTGTAAGAATAATGGTCTTCGAGCTCATAATTGTCCAAATACTTGATGAGATCATTAATGATTGAATTTGTTTAGCAAACACACTCAAGTTCAAAAGCTAGTTGCCTTGGTCAAAATTGCGAGTTCAAAGTTTACCCCTAATGGGCAACTACCTCAAGTTGGCATACTTCAGCTGACTAATTCTTCAAGCAAATAGACCCACTATTCTAGTAAATTTAACAGAGAGATAAGTTAAAGATTTAGTGAAATTATTTGAAGAATAGAAAATTGCAAAATCCAATTGGAGGCAACATAACTTGATTAACACGAGCCAAGTGATATTGGGTGCACAAAATCACAGCTGAAAAATCCAAAAAGACTATCAAAATTCTTTAGTTTACTACACATTAATGTTCCACATATTTTTCATTGCTCTCCAAGAAGCACACAAGCATCCAGCAAATAAATCTTCAAAAAAAGTAAAATTCTGCAGACAAAAGATCAATTATAGCATTTGAGTTTACCTGAAATCCTTTATATTTGATAAGCTCTTTAATACGATCTACAACAAAAAGCTGTCCACTTTCATCAAAATAACCAAGATCGCCTGTGTGCAACCATCCTTCACTGTCCAAGGTTAATTTAGTAGCCTCTGGGTTATTTAAATAGCCTGGATGAATTTGATGTTAGAAGCTAACAGCTCTAGAACAATATTATCAAATAAAAGGATGAATGAACTTACAGAACTATAAGATTATTTTTAGGTTATGTTTCAAAACTGAGATGATCTTTGTGTTCAAAATGATAATCTTCACAATGACACCAAAGAAAACAAAGAAGCCTACTTGATGTTGATATCCTCTGACTTTTGTTCTAGTTATCACATAATCGTGCAATGAAGATTTTGAAAGCTACCAGATTAAGAGTTTATCAAGCCTGTCTAGAGCATAACTCAAAAAATAAATGGATGAGAAATTTCTGAATAAATTTGATTAATTTTAAAAATGATGAATTTACTTTAAGATAAATATAAAATAAAATTTAATTGATTACACATATATGACACTAATTTAATAACAAATTAAAAGATTAGACTCTCTTTTTTCTTCCGCATAGAAAAAATGTTTACCATGCATTATATTCGGTCCTCGAAAGCATAACTCTCCAAGCTGATTGGGAGGAAGAGGCTTTTGAGTGTCTACACTAATAACTTTACCAACAACTCCCGCAGAAAGGAATCCAGTTGAACCAAATGGGCGATCCTTTCGTTGAGGGTACTCCAGTGAAATAATTCCGCAAGACTCAGTCAAGCCATATCCCTGTTCACGAAACGTGAAGGATTAAAATGGAGAATTTTCCTCGCAGTCAAATTCAACAATATTTTTTTAAAAATTTTCTCGCTAGGCCACACTTGACCCTATTCAAAAAAGGTAGTCTTAACTTCACAAATAAAAATTTTCTCGCTAGGCCACACTTCTATTAGAGATGGACCCTATTCAAAAAAGGTAGTCTTAACTTCACAAACAGTGAAACAGGGAGTCGAAAGTCAAGATCCATCTTGTTTTCTTTTGTTTTTTTATTCTTCTCCTCAAGTCAAGGTTGGACAAAAGCATCATAAAAATTCAAACTATGCTGCACCACCTAACAGTTATTCGAATTTTTTTTTAATAAGAGAGCAAAAAGAGAATTTCAAGCGACTCGCAGATCCTAGAAAAAGAAAAAAAAAAATCTTCCTCTTTGCTAAAGAGTAATGGGAAATCAAACATAGCGAAGGCAATAAACAAACCAGGCACCCCTATCCTTATAAATTTAATCCAACAGAAACTGCATCAATTTCCACCACGGCAAGAATCTAACCTGAATAATCTCCGCACTTGGGAAGGCCTTGGCTACCTCCTCCATCACATCCTTTCCCAAAGGCGCCGCTCCTGAACCAATAACCTTCAACGAGCTCAAATTGTATTTTGCCGTTTTGGCTTGCTTCGCTAGAGCAATCATAACTGGCGGGACAACAAAAGTATAGTTCACCCTATACTTCTCGATTGATCGCAGCATTGCCTCCATCTCGAACTTTGCCATCAATACTAAGCTATTCCCTCTCTGCAACTGCGCGTAAGCAATGACCGACAACCCAAATACATGGAACAAAGGAAGGAAAGAAAGAAAAGTGTTAGGTGGGTCGCCCAACAGGTCCTGGTCCCCAGAAGCCATCATAGAGGCGCAGATAAAGTTTCGGTGAGTCAGCACGACCCCTTTGTTCACCCCTGTAGTGCCGGACGAGTAGAGCAGCGCGGCGATGTCCGATTGCCTGATGTCAGGCGGAAAGTACTCCGCCTCCGGCATAGACATAAGATCAGAGAAATAGTGGATCGGCGCCTCAGAAGTGACCATTTCGGAGGGAAGCTTTGAGCCAAAAAAAATGCTGGGGAGGCGAAGAGATTTGACCTTGTCCCATAGCTGGGGGACAGTAAAGATGAACTTAGCGCCGGAGTCTTTAGCTTGTTTGGAGAGCTCGGCGGCGGTGTAGAGAGGATTGACGGTGGTGGCGATGGCGCCACATGCGATGATGGCGAAGAAAGAAACGGCGAAGTGGATGGAGTTGCCTGCAAAGATGAGGATCACCGAGCCTTTTGAGATGCCAAGGCGGTGGAGTCCACCGGCAACGGAGTAGACGGATGAGCGGAGCTGAGCGAAGGTGAGGGTTTCATTGGAGTTGACGTCGGCGATGGCGAGGCGGTTAGGATAAGATTTGGCGTTGCGGAAGAGGAAGCTGACCATGGAAAGGCATGGATCTGTGGGGAAGGAGACAGGCGGTCGTGGTGAGCGATAGACGCCTTCGGGGCTGTAAACGTTGCCGGAGAACGGCATCTGTGTATGTGGGTGCTAGCGAGAAAGAGAGAGCGAGGTAGGTTGTTTGACCCTGTATTCGGTGCATCATTTTAAAATTTTTTATTTTTATTTAAAAAAAAACATATCATCATTATCGTAGATTACCGTGATTACCGTGATCTACAGTATAAATCGGGCAATAATTTTTCGGGACAAGGATGGGGACGGGGACGGGGACGGGGATGGGGGAACTATATAAGCAGACCCAATATTCTCTCTCTCTCTAGTGGGAAGACGGGGAGGGACAGCTGTTCTCGCCAACTGATTAGTTTTAAGCAAAATTATCAATTGCCAAGCAGATATATATGTTGCCACGTGTTGCTGGTCTTGAAACTAAGGGTCTGTTCGGTTGTTTGAGGCCTCTGTTCCCGCCAACTGATTAGTTTTAGGCAAAATTATCAATTGCCAAGCAGATATATATGTTGCCACGTGTTGCTGGTCTTGAAACTAACGGTCTGTTCGGTTGTTTGGGGCAGCTGCAGCTTTTCAGCTTTCGAGCTGTACACTGTCCCAGAAAGCTGCAGAAAACCAACACTCAAAATTTATAAAATGCAGAAAAGTTGTTTGTTTGTTGAAAAATGACAATTTTATCACTGTTTAACAAAACAATTTGTGAGATTTTCTTTTTTGTTAGCATGTCGTCTGAACCAAATTCAAAATTTATAAAAAAAATATATTATAGAAATACATTTTTTTAGTATATATCATTAGAAAACCAACACTCAAAATTTATAAAAAAAAAATATTATAGAAATACATTTTTTTAGTATATATCATTGTAAAAAGTTCTTCTCAATAAATATCATTGCTCCAAAGAAGCTCTAATCTCTCCATGCAAACCTCAAACTTGCAGAAACCAACACTCAAATATAAAATTCCTTCATCAATTTCTCACATAAATATGGCTAGCGAAAGGGTCGGATCCACTTATGTTGCTATCTCTCCAGACCTCATAAACACGAGGGGCATTCTCAATGCTCGCAGCCCCCGCAGTAGCAGACGCCTAAGCAGAAGGAAGTGTTCGTGCATTCTGTTGGCCTCTCCCTATCAAAGAACTGCGAGAGACTAGGGAGCATAAGACGGAGCTGCTTTAGGGATGCTAGGGCAGACGAGGTTAGTTCATGCATTTGCGGGATGGAGCTGCTTCGACAATGCTAAGTAGTGCATTCACGGGACGGAGCTGCTTCGGCAATGCTAAGTAGTGCATTCGCGGGACGGAGCTGCTTCGAGGATGCTAAGGTAGAAGAGTTCGATCGCGAGAGATTGGTGAGCGCAGGGCAAAGGCGGTAAAAAAGTCAATCGATAATGCGGGCCGCGGCCTATTTTAGCGGCGGTCGGCTGCGAATGTTGCATCCAAATGATAAATTCTATATCGGCTTCGTGGTTTGGGGCCGCGCCGAGCGAAATACGCGACCCCAAACAGAGCTTAATTCGGCGAGTCGAGAGAACATTATTTGTGTAATTCGTACGTGTGAGTGCAGATTGGGAGACTTATCCCTCAATTGTATCTTAAATACATTTTATGTATATTCCAAAATTTATCTTAATAAACTCCTTTCTTGATAGGGATGGAATTAATTTTAGTTTTTAAACGAATAAAACTATTTAACTTTTAATTTATTAAGTATTAGACAAATAAATATGATAGATAGCAAAATTATAAAATTATCTGGACAAAAAAGAAATTAAATTTTATTATTTATATAATCAAATCTCTAATTTCAGTGTGACAATTGTACACCCTCAATATAACCAAATTCCTCCTCCATCATCTATGGATTTGGCTGCACGTAATATTTTTTTCGAGTCGAACAGGTTTTAACCGAATTCCGCCTCCATCATCTATGGATTTCTCTGCACGTAATATTTTTTTCGAGTCGAACAGGTTTGACAATTGTACACCCTCAATATAACCAAATTCTGCCTCCATCATCTATGGATTTCTCTGCACGTAATACTTTTTTCGAGGACGGTTGAAAGTGGAACATAATTATAAAATGAGAAATTTTCATACCAAGCACATAATATTTATATATTTACATATTTCACATCTAAAACTTCAAATTTACATACATACAACTTTAATGCTTTAAACTATGAATATCAAAATTAACCACAATTTCTAGAAATAACACTAGGTAATAATTTACATCATAGTATCTGCCAAAAAAATATAACATTATCAAATATAAAATTGTTCATGAATCACATCCAACGAATAGAAAGTAAATAAGATGAGAAACATAGAGATGGGCGGAGGATATAGAGATTTTTTAGATGTTAGGTTTCCATCCCTCTTATTACAAATAATGCTCTTCTATATATAGATGAAAAGTTATTATGAAATGAAAATTATACCTAGTATATCAAAAATCTGACTACATTAATCTCTAGAATATTCAACAAACCACACAAAGAGAGCAATTGAGGTTCAAGCCATTTAACAACATTTCAGTCGGTCTAATAATAAGTCGACCGAATGAACATCCGTCCAAACTAAAGAACGTTGCACATCTATATAGCTGACTACTTAACTGATGCAATGGCATTCACAAGATCAACGGTCACGTGATGGAAATATTGTTTATCCTTCAAGGATGATTCATCACCCGAAGGAAGGCTTCTTATCAGATTGCAGTGACACACACTCTGCTTGATGGTATAACCCTTGCTAAGGACAAAGTGTCTTCACAGTGGACCCCCTCAGAAAAGTCAGCCAAGCGATTTTAATCGAAAGAGTGAAAGCTAAACGAGCAGATCGAGCAATTATGAATATAAAACTATGTCATGAGCAGTTACAAATATGGAACGAAGCCGACCATGGTTACTAGAAACAAAAGATGTCAAAGTTGGTTACAAAAATATAAAGATGTAATGACTCATAAATGTATTGTAACATTTCTATTGGGAGAGGGACAATCATGTAATTTATTAGATATTTCCTATGATCTATAAATAAGAGGGTCATTTCTACTTGAAAGACTACTAATCCAATCAAGGAAAATTAGTGTTATTTGTGTTGTTTTTCACTTACTTTTCTTCTATCATTTCTCAATTACCCTCTTCTGACTAATGCTTTATCCCTTGTGTTTGACTCAAAGAATAATTTGAGATTCAACATCCTAAAAGGCTTAGTGAGCGATCAGAGAGGGGAGAGTGTAGCTTCTTCCACAATCAAATCCTTAAGCACCCAAACCCTAAGGTGACCAGACGTCTCCAAAAGTTGAACGTATGGAAGAATCTCAATACCAAGATGGTGTTGGATCCATGCCGAGGATCAGGTTGCAGGAGGATCTAATAAAAGTGTACCACCAGCCAGAGAATGTGTTCTTCAGATAGATTATTGATGGAGAGCCCCCAAATAATTTAAGGTTCTAACATTAGAGCAATACAAGGGACAGATTGATCTGCTCGATCACATTGCATCTTTTGAGATATATGCCCTCTCAAAGTTTATGACGCATTAAAATGCTAGTTATTCTACACCACGCTTAAGGATACATCCCTCAAATGGTTTAACAGACTGTCCTTCAAGATTAGTACTTTTTTCAAGGTTTTCAGAAAGTTATTTACGGTGCAATTTTCCAATGCACAAAAGCTCTACAAGGATTCATTATCCTTGTGGCACATGAAATAAGGACTGAATGAGAACCTATAAGCATATGTTACGTGGTTCTAGAAAGAGATGCTCAAAGTAAAAAATACGAAGTTATCGATTGCAATGATCTCGCTGAAACAAGAGCTGATGAGACCTCATTTTAAGTATTTCTTGGGTTAGTGAAAACCTGAAACTTTGACCAAACTTCTGGATATAGACAACAACGATGTTGTAATGATGGAGTAAGTGAGCCTAGCTATCTCAGTTGGAAAATTTTTGACTGAGAGCCAAGTAAGAAAGGTTCGCGAGATGATGAGTGGAGGGAGAAGGATGATCCTCATCCTATGTGTGAAAGAGGTCAGTCATCTCGCAGGGATAAGGAGGCTGAGTGAAACACATGAAGATGCAGCTGATCAAATAATCTCTCAGCTACGATTGAGGAACGCTGAGACCCGCACAACTATGGGTCTTGATTGCATAACTGATGGAAACCATTCAGAGAAAGGAATACTTCCAAAAGGTCCCACCCATGAAAATTGAAGCCTTCTGTTGAAACACAAATAAGTACCGTAAGTGCCATAAGACCATGGTCACAATACAGAGGTGTGAAGACACTTTAATAAGTTTAGCTAAAGAGCTGATGTGGGTCGTGAAGCATAAGAAGTTTATGGCCTACAAAGCGCACAATTGGCAACAAGGGAAATCACCTGCAAAAGATGACACAGACGGGCCCATTCTAGTCAATGTTATCCACATTGCAAGAATATTACCTACAATATTAGAAAGAGATTTGGTCAGGAGATCCAATTGAAGGAGGACCAATCAAAAGAGTACCACACTGTGGCTTCGGTCTCAAAAAGGAAGCTCTAGCCCTCAATTTTTTTCACTGCTGCTAACTTAAGCCCTATTGGAAATCTTACACTAACGTCGACATTGTTATGACATTGGTTAACAACTACCATGTAGGTAATATTTTGGTTGACACGGGCAGTTAGGAGAACATACTATTTAAGGTCACTTTGATAAGATGAGTCATGTTGACCTCATTTTTGGTCATACCCCTTTTAATTACAGGAAGCTTGGTTAGACATCACTTGAGCTCAATATTGACTAAAGCCTAGAATTATTTATCCTTCAATGAATTAAGGCTCAAAAGCTCATTTTAAAGCTTGCATGAAGCTTAATATTAATAATAAAGACTATGCAAATTAATCTAACGATTAGTTGAAATTATTTATTGTAAGAGCCATCTACTAAACTTTTCATACAAGAAAATGGTTTACAGAAAATTTTTTCAGCGAGCCATTATTTTTTAAAATTGATTTAACCATTGCATCCACATCATCAAAATCGTTTGAATGAGTCTTTGGGTGCTCAATTTTGACCACATTTTGACACCTTTTGAGCAAACGATAATCAGGTGAGAAAAATGATAATGAAGAGAGATAACGTGATATTTTGACCAAAAATATTTAAAAAAGGCTTCAAGTTGATTCCAATCTTCAACAAAATATGTTTTAAATTCAAAAATACATCATTTGGACTAATAGTCTTTTACAAATTTTTTATGTCAAAATTGACCATTTTTTCTCTCCTAGGGTAGGGCTTATATTGACAATTCGTTTCTTTTTACCCTATCAATTTAACCAAAGTCAATTTTATTGTTAAAGTGAACTCCCTAACCACCATAATCACCCAGTTAACAACCCTTGAGCTTTAAGTAGCCATATAGTTTGCTACACTCCATTTTTTAAACTTTTTTAACTATTGGATTCTTTATTTCATTCTCTTTAAAATGGCGTATAATTTTAATTTTTTTTAACAGCCTTAGTAAATTAAAAAAAAACCCCCAATTTTTTAGGTTTATTTACAAAAAAGACCTTGGCTAAATTCAATAAATATTTATTTATTACTAATTTGCTACCTCAATAATCCTCCAACTCATTTTTTATTGGTCCAAAGGCTATGTACCAAATTTCCCTCCATCTCAATCATATCAAACCATAGGATTTTTAATCATTTTGCATTTTAATGAATGTATTTGACCATTTTACATGAAATCACACATGTTTCCATGTATTTTAGTACAAAATCTAAATATTCAACCCATATTACATGTATTTTATGCCAAAAAACCATGTATCAAACTTGTGAAAACTTTAGTTGTTTGATTAATTGCTTTCTATCATGTTTGTTTAATGCTCTACTATTTAATTTAACATATTTCAATGGTACTGCTGTCAAAACCGAAAAATGCATGCATATTTTGTTGATATTCTTTATGGAATCCTATGTAAACACATTTTCATCAATTTATATGATAATAATTTATAAAATTATCCATGCTTGAGATGTTTTATGCTAGAACCAAAAACCAAAAAACCAAATATGTGTATGTTAAATTATTTTTAGTTCGCTTTATGTTAATATATTGCATGCTAAGTGTTATATATTACTTGAATTAATTCATAGGTAATTTGATATTCATATAAAGTATGCGCAATATTATTTGTGGTATAATATATATATGACTAGCATATTGTTTTTTCCCAAATTTAAGTAAAATTGAAAAATAATTACTATTTTTATCCCAAAGAACTCTTTTTAAACTACTTAACAATTATTTAATTAAATTAATTAGCTGATTGATAAAAAAAGTTAAACCTGGTTGAAACTTATAGGATAGGATTACATGCCAAGCACTTAGACCAAACCTTAACTGACATTTGAAGTTTATTAATCCTTTTTAAAACCTATTGGCAAAATTTAAAGTAGAGTAAGTTGCCCTTTAATTTGTTTAAAAAATCACTTGATTTAGGTAATTAATTATCAATTAAACATGAACGACATTAAAAATAATTTAATGCTTTGATCCAGGACTGGTTGGTCCACCTCTTGTGGGTGCGCTTATATTGATCAGCGATAGAGGGCTCTCATCCAATTTCCACAACTTGTTCATATAACAAAATAGCTAGAATACATCTCCAGAGTATAGAAAACATCTAAAAAGGAATGAAATATTACCAACCTCTGGTTGTATTATGTATGTGGGAGCACCGCGTTAGTGTTCTTGGAGGGCCCCCACACCCACAGTCCAATCGCCTATTCTGCTTTACCTGCTACCTTTTCGCCTGCTACCTTTTCTTCTGGTACTTGATGTACCCCTAGTGTGTGTTGTTTTTCTGCACCTGCTACCTTTTCTTCTGGTACGTGATGTACCCCTAGTGTGTGTTGTTTTTTTGAGTGTTTTATGTCAATTTAAATCATCGGTAATAGTCCCAAAAACTTGACCAGCCCCGAAATTTACGCATTAATTTTGCTTTAAAAAATATGGCCAGAAACTTGACCCAATTTATATTAATTATTTAATATGCAAAATAGAAATGTTATTAAAATATATAAAATAGTTCACACACTAATGGTTTTATGCAAGTACATGAATCACTTCAACTAATATAGGGCTTTCTTTAAAAACCCCAGTATCGGTCTCACAGAGAAGTGCAGTAAGAAATTCCTTAGGCTAATTCTAGTCTACTACTATCAAGTCATAGTTTAGAAGATGAAAATTCTTATAACAATATGCAAACTATAAAAATTAGCGTAAGAAAGACAATTTAAAATGGGTTTAATGAATGCTAACTGAAATATAACTAAAAGAACTAAGTTTACTAAACTAATTTCAAAACTTAAAAAGTAAACATATGAAAACTAAACAAAATTTTGTGACGAAGAGTTCAAATTTAACAAAGCATCCTTGCCCTTTATAATGAGTATATGGATTGTGAAGAAATTAAAATCATTTAAAAAATATATAAAATTCTTTTATACCAACAGGAGTAATCTTATTCTTTACCCTCTTCCAAGTGCAAAAAGAACATTGATTAATCTAAAGTTTGGTCTCTAATTTCATGGTTAGGCTGGGAGGATACTAGCTGCCACCCTAGAGCTCCCACTACTCCCTCACCTGAGGGCTAACAATCTCGCCTTAGTTTTCAATAATTTGTCACCTTAAAATCTCTAATTCCACATGTTGTAGAAATCATAGCCCTTTCAAATTTTAATTTGTCATGTTAAAATCTCCAATTCTACATCCAACAAAGTATATTTCCCTATTTATTTACACAAAAGTCTAACAATAAAATACTCTCCCATGAAATCAAATGTGATTCTTCCCATGTTGTAGAAATCATAGTCATTTCGAAACATATGCTTCTCAACACATTTTAACATTTCACATTTTAACATCATTTTAACATTTCAATTGGACAGATCAAAAAGTAAATGAAGATCGGAGTTCAAATCATCATAAATTATTGACATTGAAAACCATATAAAACAAAATCAATTCTTCATAAAAACATATTTTAAAGTAGGGAGAAGAATAAAGAAGACTACTCAAAATTTATGAGAAAGATATGACAAAACATAGATTTTATATATTAAATCATAGATTTTATATATAAAAACTAGTTTACAAAATAAAGAAAGAAAAGAACACAACTTATCTCACAATTCTTCCCAAGCAAATCCCTAGAAGTTCTCTTCAAGTCTTTCTCTCTTTACAAGCACTGTAAATTATTCTTAGAAGTGTAATGAAGAAGAAATCTGTCACCTTCTGGCTCCTCTTGGCTCCTCTTACAATTCTTGAAGAAAATCTCCAAGCCCTTCCTCTCACTCTCTTCCCTCTCTTTTATAAAAGGTTGACTCCATCCAAAAAGAATTCAAAATTCCCTAAAAAAGTCTATTTAAAATTCAACTCTTTTGCATTCAAAAGACATGTTCATTGATCCAAGAGACATATCCCTTCATAAAAAAACCTTCTCAAATGTTTAAATGCATTGAATCACTCTAAGGGGTATTTAGAACAAGTGTCCCTTTGAAAATTCACCCAAAATTCATCCCAAATTGCCTTAATCCTCAAAAAGTCATCCCTGGCGCATCATGTGCCAGTTCTCTGGATTTTGGCTCATCATGCCTGGTTTGGCACATCATGCGCCACTCTGCAGCAACTCCACCATTTTGCTTCGTTTGGCTTCGTTTCAGCTCCATTTTGCCCTGTTTCAATTGTGTTTCGCTCATAACAGATATTCCTACAAAATAAGCATGAAAATAACCTTTCTTCAAAGTGTTATTTCATTCAAAAATATTTTAGAAATGGAAAGTAGATTAAGCATAGAAAGACATATCAAATTGTGTCAAGTCAAAATTTTCTTTCTTGCTTATTTTTACTCCAAATTGCACCATTTTTTCTTCATTTCCTCCAAAATTCCATTTCAAACCAAAAATATGCAAAATACCTTCCTTTAAAGTTTAATACCATTAAAAATTATTAAAATTGAGCATAAAATATGCATGGAAAAGTAGGTAATTTTTAGGCGTGTCATATACTCAAATGAATTTCATCTACTTTAGTATTATCGTAATCTCTTAAAAGTCTCTGATGATGTTCATTTTCATTTACAACATTACTTGAGTTGCAAACCATTTTGCCAAAATTATCTATCTCTTTTTGTTGTTTTTGAATTTTTTTAGTAGAAAAACCTTTTAATAACTTATATTCGAATTCTAAGTCCAAGAGTACTCAGTAATCAAATCTAAGATTTTTGAATCTCTATTCATTTCTAGAAGAATTGTAAATTGTCATATCAAGGATACTTAGAATATCCATATGAAAAAGAACTTCATGAAAACTTTACTAGTAAAAGTATTAATATAGTACTAATATTTAAATACAAGTTTAGAAAATGTAATAAAGTCTTTTCCTTAAGTTGATTCAATTGAAGCCAATTTTTTATTAGGCATCTCCTCAAGCTTCTCCTCACATTCTTTTTTTTTTATTTTCTTTTCCTTTTATTCCTTTTTTTTATTCGAAATCTTTCAAATCCTTTCTTTTCTTTTCTTTTTTAAGTGAGGATTACTATATATGGATAGCCTTTAATAATTTTAAACTTCACTATCCTCTTCTTAAAGTTAAAACTCTTTAACTTTCTTCACTTTATACTTTCTTCACTTTATAAATTCACTTTATAAATTCATATTAATTTGAGATTTTTCATAAAGTTTCATTTATTTCTTCTTACATGAAATTCTAAAATTCTTAATAATTCAAAAATACAATTTACTTTACTTAAAACATAAAAAACATAGTCTTATCTTATCATACCAAACATCTTGAACTTAGAATTGACTTTTGTTATTAAAAACTTTTAAATAAATTTACCATAATATTTACAAACATAAATATAGTCATTTAAAGTTAAACTCTAATACCCATGGTCATGTTAAATTAATTTTTAAAAGTATAGTTAATTGAGGACAAACAAAACTTAGTTAACTTCTTTTAAAGAAATTTTTTTCCCCGAAACTTAAATTTTTAAATAATAAGTAAAGCATGTTGTATAAAAAATTTGCAGGTGAAAAAAAACAGTAGATGCATAAAAAAAACTAACCTTCTATCTAATTTTTACACATGCATAATCATGATAGAATGACTACAAGAGAAAGTAAATCTAGCCTAAAACTTGCTTGCACTAATATTAAACTAAAAAGGAAGTATACTAACTTTAAAATTTATTTTTCTTCCTACCACCAAACTTGATTTTAAACATGTATAACATTCAATACAGAAAATATAAGTAGGAAGAAAAATAGTTCATAAATTATATCTATCACAAACATCTACAAGTATTCTTTGGGATGGAACAATATGCAATAGAAAGTAAGTCTAAACTAAAACTAGCTTAATAAAATGGAAAGAAAGGTCTAACAAGTAGAACAGGTATTGGCATAAGAATATATATATATATAAATGAGGTCTATTCTTCCTTTAACTCATTTCATCTCACTAACTTCCAATTTCCAATGGAATCACTACATAAATATATTGGGTACTTATAAATAATTTTATAGATTCTAAACCCAAAGATTATCCCAGATATAATGGCTTAAAAGCACCATCCTCAGGCATCACCTTATCCCAATAATTGAGCTCCTCTAGCAGTTATAAGGATAGTGTAAATGCATTCACTTGTTACTCATCAAATAAGTTAGCTACTCCTATCAAATGAAAACAAAGTCAGAGAAAAGAAGTAACAAAATTGAGATGAAATTGTTGATGTTAAAATTAATTATGTCTCTTGTAAAACTCAAGTCCGGATGAAACCCAAGTCGTAGCTGACTCGTCAATTCAACTACTACAAGAGAATGTATAAGTCTAGCCATAATATGAAGTTAAGGAATCACCTCCCTCATGACACACAAAAATCAAATCAAAACACTAATAATCCAAATATCTATCAATTATCAATCAAATTGATCAATCCACACTAAAGCAAACACATTACAACACTAACAATCATGACTCTCAAGCACACTAAATCAAACCACAAGCACACTACAAGCACACTAAACCAAACCACACTAATAACTATAGGTTGTTTCCCATAAAGCGCTTTGTATAATGTCGTCAGCCCGATAAATGATTCCACCTGGATGAAAATTCAATTTAAGTAATCCTTGATCAATCACTCATTCTTTTCCAGATCTAGAGATTCTTACAAAGTCCTTGAATCTAAATTTTTCTTCCAGCTCTTCTTTTTCCAGATTGATTTATATCATTGTTCCTCATTTTTCTTTCTAGATCCAATATTCTTCTAGTGATTTTCTCAATTTTTATATTAATATCATCCTTAAATTTTATAAGAAATGGATCTTTATAAGATACTTCTGTTTATAAGAAATGGATCTTTATAAGATACTTCATGAACTCCTAAATTTTGTATCAGATTCTCTCTAGATAATTCAAATTCTGGAACAAATTCTTCTAAGTTACTCTTTTGTTCACTATTGTCTTTCAATTCTTTCCCTTGGTTATGAGTAAATGGTAGAGGTGGTCTTTCTATATTTAGCTTAGTTGAGGAAAAATGTTTTTATAATTCCATGGGAATTTTTTCTATTAGTCTTTCAATCATTAGTCTTTCAATCTCCTTCTCAAAGTTCTTTTAAAACATATCCTTGAATTCTTTTCTAAGTATTAGTTTGATAATTTTAAGTTGCTCATCATTCATCTCCTTAGGGTTTATCTCAGGCTATCTAGGTAAAATCTCTGGGGGGTAATTACTTGAGGGTAACTTTTAATTGCATTAATAATCTACCCCAGCTGGTTTTCAACATTCCTTATTGTGACATCTTGATTTTCCAGCTTACTCTTCATTTGAATCACAACCTCTTCTAACATTTATTCATTCTCCTCATTCTATGAGTTGGAGTTAAATGAAGGAGGATTATTAATTGAGTTAATAATATACCCCAATTAGTTTTCCATATTCCTTATTGCGGTCCCTTGACACTCCAACTGACTGTCCATTTGAATAACAACCTCTTCTAATAAATCCTTCTCCTTATTATGTGGGTTAGAGTTAAATCCGTGAGGAAAAGAAAGCTCATTATTATAATAGACATGATTATTCTAAGTACATGTCTGATTAAATTGATTATCTTCCTAAAATTTGTTTTCTCCTCCAAAATTATTATTCCTGTTAAAATTCAAAGGATTTTCCCAACCTAGATTGTAATAATCGGAATAAATACATACATAGCACTTGAGACATTGCATTTCGTGGCTAGTTTCAAAATAATTAGGCTCAAACAATTGTCCAAATAAATTTTCCTTAATAACTGGGGGTCTTTGAGGATATCTTTCTATGTTTGATCCAACTTCCTCTCAATATCTTCAACCTGAGAAATTAAATATGTAAGCATACTTTCTTGAAAACTTGCCACTCTCTTAGGGTTTATTCTTTCAAAGCTACTAGCATTATAATCCAAATCTGAATATTCATTATATCATTGATCCGCCATTTCTACATTAATCTACATTAATGATCTACCATTTCTACATTAAATTCATGGAGTTTTTTCAAATCTCTCCCAAAAGTTCTCACCAAATATGACTAGTAAAATTTAAGGTCTGCAGCTATGGTTGAAGCTGCAAAAGGGCGAACTTCTAACATTGCGGACTTAACTAACAAGATATTGTTGACCTCATTTTTGGTTGAGGTCTAGGGACTTAACTAACAGGATATATATCAAAAATATTTTTGGTATTTTAGATTTTTTTAACAGAACAGACTGAGAATTTTACTCAGCTCCAACGGTGCCAAAAGAGCGTCCAGATTGAGAATTTTACTCAGCGCCTTTAAACAGAGAGCAGCAAATTAAATTGCGGGACACTGACGACGAAGATGCCAGAATGGCGTCGATGACCGTCGGTGCCAATGTCGGTTCAACCCTTGTTTCTAGAAGATTCGACGTATTTAGATGATTTTTGAAAAGATTTTGGAGGCACCTCTTGGAGAACCGACCCTAGGCTCTATTTGGGGCCGAAACTCCTTGACTCCTAGACTCCTTCACTCCCTCACTCCTTCACGTTCCTTTTCGCTCCACAACGTTCCACCACGCTCTATGACCAAAGGAAAATATGTTGAGATTTTCATACCTATTTTACATAATTTTTGATGATATTGCACTTTAAATAAGGGTATTTTTGATGTTTTGTTACAGTTATGATTAATTATGGTCATTGGAGCAAAAAGATGCAAAAACGGTGCAATTTGGAGCAAAAACGAGCAAGAAATGAAATTTTGCCCTGTCACCTTTCGATAAGTCTTTCGATGCTTAATCTCTTTTACACTTCTTGCATATTTTTGAATGAGATTATACTTTAAAAGAAGGTTGTTTTCATGCTTATTTTGTAGGGCTATCTGTTAGGAACACAAC
>NW_018165188.1:152462-159569 GCF_001263595.1 Phalaenopsis equestris
CAGACTAAAATCCTCAATTTGGTCCTATCGTTTGGGTGCTGAAGTGTAGATGTTAGCCCTCAGGCGAGGGGAACGTGGGAGCTTCGAAGTGAGAGTCGGCATCCTCCCAACCTTGCCGCAAATTCAGTAACCAAGCATAGGATTAGTCAATGTTATTTATGTCTGGACCAAAGAGTAAAGAATATGTATGCTTCTATTTGACTCAATCCAATTTGAACTGATTCACTTTATCCATTCACTTTAATTTCTTGACAAGGAGAAGGATGCTTTCCTATATAATGAATTTCACATTAGAAACTTTATTAGTGGAATTAGTTATTTAAGAGTTATTAAAATTACATATTTATTTCAATTGCCTATTAGTCACAGATAAGCAATTTAAACTATATTGTTGTGATTAAGTATTGATTTCCTAAAATCTTAGTTCGTAACCTCTAATATTACTCCCTGTAGGATCGATATCTAGGACTCCATTAGAGCCCTGTATTACTTGAGTGATATGTATACTTGCGTTGATAAGTGTGACTTTACCACTATTGAACATTTTATATATACATCTTTATCAAGTCTATAACAATTATCAAGTTTTTGGTACTGTTGCCGAGGAATTAAATCTTCTAGGAGCAATATTAAATTCTTGTATGTTTAAGCATATATAAAGTCGCTGTCACTCCTTTTTCACCATCCTTCATAATCCATGTTCATTCCACCACCACATTGGAGTCAATTAGTGAGTTTTCTTTTATAATTTAGAGTTTTTGTGGAGAGATTAAGTGTGAAACTTTCTGTAAGAGTGTTGGAGAAGGGGAAAAGTGAGAGATATCTTCTTTCTGCATTTTTAAGGAAAGGCTACAAGGGATTTACTTTAAGAAAGAGTTTTAGATAAGTGTTGTTTGTTTATTAGTGTTGTATGAACTTTCTTTTATATATAAAATTTGTGTTTTATTGTATCTTTCTCTGTTGGGTGTAGAATTGGATAATATTTAGGGTGATAGACTAAAATCTCAAATTTGGTCTTAGTGTTTAAAAACTAAAGCGAGAGTTAGCCATCACGTGAAGGGAAGTGGGAGCTTGGAGTGGGTGCCAGTATTCTCCTAGCCTAGCCACAGATTTAAGGACTAAACCTGAGATTAGTCAATGATTTTCTATGCACTGTATCAGGGTAGATAATTAAAACTGCTCCTATTTGACACAATACATATTATAAACATTTATCTCATCTCATTTCACTAAAATCTCATTATAGTTGGAATGCTGCTTTTTGACATAAGAAATCTTCATTACATAAACACAGTTAGTAGATTAGTAGTTTTTGATTAAATCTTACATTTTTGTTTTGCTAATAGTTAAGTAATTTAGTTTTTTATCTCAACATTCAAAATTAGTGACAGTAATTTCGTTTGACTTTCCGTGAATTTTCTAGTAAAATTTATCATTGTAAATTTAAACCTTCCCCATGGGATCGTTATTTGGGGCTTAAATAGAAAGTCCATTATTACTTGATAACATACTTGCGTAGAATCCCATTAATAATTGCCTATACTTATATATATTTTACACAACTTACTTTTAGTACACATATCAAGTTTTTGGCACCGGTGTGGTATCAACTTCATAAATCCTTACATATTAAAAAATCGGGATCAATAGCATGAGGGGTAGGATAGGGGCTGCCTCTGCTAGATTATTTGTCTCATATTCAGAGAAGAAAATCCTCGAACCCCTGACAATGTATGATTATCTTTTTACCCCTCTAAGGTCTTATGAATATAATGATTATGATTTCAGCTACGTTTTAACTATTTCTAGTGATAACGTAATCGATTATGACCAATCTAGCCTCGATCTTGATTCCTAAAATGAACCTCAAATCGCACTCAAGTTCGACAAACTCATTAACAAGGCTGAAGAAGACATCGACGATACCGCTCACGACAGCACCACAAGTGAGGAACTAATCCTCAAGTACCATGGTGCACCACTTGCCATCAACTTATAACTTTCCGACAAAGACGAAACACTGGAAGATTCAAAAATGATATCTTAAGAAGAAGAAATTATAGAAGTAAACTTAAGAAGCGGGTGAGTATTACCCCCGAGAGCAGCTCCAATGGATAAAGGAAAGTAAACAGAATCTCAATGGGAGTTATCTCCACCTCTGCCAGCGGAAGAACCACATAACTAAAAGAAAATTGGAGGGTCATACAAAGTGGATTACTATGTTCTAGCTCATCTTAGAAAGTTGTCGGTCAGATTAAGCATATACGATGCTCTAATCCTGTTAAAGGAGATGAGAGAGTCTCTGGTTACAACTTTGCTTGACCTAGACATTTTCTTAGCCCAGTTGGCCAGCGCATCCTTAGATGAAGTTTGCTTGTTGAAAGAATAGTCTGGGGTAACCTTCAGAAGACTTGCTGCTCGATACCGGCGACCATAATCATATACTCTATATCTCCATTAACATCGACAGATTTATGTTGTCAAGAGTTTTAGTAGATACTGGAGCATCCCTCGATTTGATGACTGTCCAGAGTTTTAGTAGATCCTAGAGCATCCCTCACTTTGATGAGTCTACGGAAATTGGCCTATTTGGACATTGAATCCCAAGAGCTTAAGGCAGATAAAATGATGTTAAGAGGATTCAACCAAAAGGGAGAGAGAGCCCTTGGGTCAATTACATTACTTATGAAGGTTGGAGAACTAGTAACAACCGCTAAGTTCCATATCATCGATGGCGAGACCTCTTTCAATGCTCTATTTGGTCGACCATGGATTCACAAACACAACATGGTTCCACCATCTCTACACCAGTGCATTAAATACTACAAAGATGGGAATGGATATTGTGTCAAGGGAGATCTACAACCGCTTTCAGTTCAGGAAGTTGGAATTCATAAAGATGTCGCCTACTATGCGCCTCCAAAGAAAACTGTCTTCTCTCATAAAATTGTGACAAGTAAACGTGAAGATTTAAAAGAAGTACAATGGCAGGGCCATTCAACTCCGCTTCAGCAATCTTTCACCACTCTTTTCCACTCTCTTACATCAAGTTTGTGGAGGCTCTCTAAGTTCATGCACCCGAGGTCGAGGCTGGGGATGTGGACAAGGAAGAACCAACTTTATTGTTGAACGAACTAGGTCGACCATCAACATTGATGATGAAAGAAGTTTTGAAGATGAAATAATGATGATAAACTAGAAGAAACCTCAGTACTAGATATCCTTAGAAGATACGGAGAAAAGTGAATATGAGACAATGTATGATCGGATAAACCACTATGTGAATGTCATGACCCTTACTCCAATTCTCCCTCAAAAGGTTGAGATTTTAGTGGTTAAGGAAGTTCGTAGCACTGGTTCAAAGCCGATCAAGTTTTATCATGCTTCTACTCCTACTAATCTTAAAAATCATGTAAATTTGGATGATGATCCTAATGAATTAATGTAATTTCCTTTTGGTTATTTTTTGCCTTGTCTAAAAAAGTTAATTTAACAGGGACATTTGCCAAAACAAATACCAAAAGATAAGCTACAACTTTTTTAAAAATTATGGGAAGTTAAAAGTTGAACTCTCAAATCGAAAGAGAGTCTAGGATTTGGTATAGTTGGACCAGTTGATGATTCAGAATTTTGCATGGTTGTTACAATTGAATCAGGAGAGGATTGCCTTGATATGAAGGATGACTCTACTGATCTGCTAATAGAAGATGCTCCGCCAAAATTTGACGAGGAAATTAAATCAACTGTCAATGAATTGAAGGAAATTTACCTCGAGACTGAAGAACAACCCCAAACTACATTTATAAGTTCTCTACTCAACGATGAAGAACCCTTAGAGTTGATTAAACTGTTAATAAAATTCAAAGATTGCTTCACATGGAGTTATGATGAAATGACAGAACTGTCAGCAGAGGTTACAGTTCATAAACTTGGGGTGGACAAAGATATAACCCCGGCAAAACAAGCTCCTAGAAGAATGTGCCTCGTGTAGCAAGTCATCACCGAGGTGAAGAAATTAATAGAATAACAGTTCATAAACTTGGGGTGGACAAAGATATAACCCCGGCAAAACAAGCTCCTAGAAGAATGTGCCTCCAAATAGTGTAGTAAGTCATCGCCGAGGTGAAGAAATTAATAGACGCTAACTTTATAAATAAAAAGAGAAATACCCCACATGGTTAGCCAACATTGTGCTAGTTAAGAAGAAAAATGGACAAATATGTGTTTGTGTCGACTTCAAAGCTTTGAACAAAGCATGTCCAAAAGACAAATTCCCATTACCGATACCAGAAATGATGGTGGACATCACTTCTACACATAAAATCTTCTCCTTCATGAATGGATTGTTGGGATACAACCAAATCAAGATTACTCCCAAAGATGCAGCACTTACAGCCTTCAGAACACTCATTGATATTTTCTACTACACAGTGATGCCGTTTAGGTTAAAGAATGCTGGAGAGACAAACCAACGAGCTATGACAAAGATTTTTGATGATCTCACTCAAAACTAAGTGGGATGCTACATTGATGATTTGGTCATCAAAAGTAAATGAAAGATAGACCATATGTACATTTTGAGGATCTTGTTCGAACGGTTACAACAATATGACCTTAAAATAAATCCCTTGAAGTGTGTTTTCAGTGTTACCTTTGGGAAATTTGTAGGATTTGTTGTCTATCATCTGGGAATTGAGATTGACCCGGATAAGATTAAAGCTATCTTGAAAATGCCTCTACCCAAAACCTTGAAACAACTACGTTCCTTCCAAGGGAAGTTGGCATTGAGACACTTTATTTCTAATCTTTCAGGTAGGTGTCAGCCTTTCTCAGCATTTATTAAAAAGGAAGCTAAATTTATTTGGGAAGAGAAATTTCAGTGGTCTTTTGAGGATGTTAAACAATATTTAATGACACCTCCTGTTTTGGCAGCCCCTATCCCAGGTACAGTGGCTTTGAAAAACTCTCTTGGAGCCCTATTAGCCCAAGTCAATGACAAGGGAAAGGAAAACACATTACACTACTTGAGTCGTCGGCTAATACTGACGGAGATAAGGTATACACGTATTGAGAAGCATTGTCTAGCTTTGATTTTCACCGCCCGAAAGCTTAGACATTACATGCTTTCTCATAAAATTACCCTTATTTCGAAAGTTAATACATTACAATATTTGATGACCTGACCAACACTCTCTGGACGTCTAACAAGATGGTCGATGATTTTGTAGCAATTTGATATAACTTTTGTTCCCCCTCCGTGCTATCAAGGGACAGATTTTAGCAAACTTCCTCACTGCACACCCACTTCAAACTAGGTCCCCTCTTAATGACGAACTACCAGATGAACAAATATTACAAATGGAATTCTCTAGTGCGCAACGCTGAGAGATGTACTTTGATGGAGCTTCATCAACCAGAAGAGACAAAGGGTCAGGCACAGTTACACCAGGCAAAGAAAGAATCAGTTTGATCTTCATCATGCCAAATAAAGGTATGTTGAGGTTCTCATACTACCTGACAGAGCCATGCACCAACAATGAAGCCAAATATGAAGTGCTAATTACCGGGTTGGAGTTGGCAATCTCAATGGATATAAATGATATTGCCATCGACGATGACTCTCAACATGTCATCCAGCAAGTTGTCGGACAGTACAAGATTTTAAAATCAAGATTAGCATAATACCATCAATACGTAATGAAGCTGCTGGAAAAGATTCCCAATGTAACTTTCTACTAGATTCCTAGAAGAGATAATGCTCATGCTGATGCCCTAGCAAAACTTGCAAAAGAATTAGCATGTCTCCTAGAGGATTCCATTGACATTACAATACAAGGAAGACAGGTTTTGTCTCAAATCAACCTCGACAATCTAAATAAGCCCGAGAAAGAAGAAGAATGATGATTGCGGTTGCTGATAATGATGAAGATTAGTGCAAACCATTAATAGAATATTTGTATACTAAAAAGCTGCCAGAGGACAAGTCTGAGGCACGTCACATTACAAAAAGGGCTATGTCTTACACTCCAGTGGGTGACGTCCTCTACAGAAGGTCATTTGATCAAATGTGGCTATGATGTTTGAGTAGACCTGAGGTACAAAATATTGTCAAAGAGGTACATGCAAAATTGTGTGGTGCTCACCAGTCAGGGTTAAAGATGAAAATGAAGAGCAAGAGACTCGAATATTATTGTTCAGCAATGATGTCCGACTACATGGATACAACCAAAAGATATCACCAGTGCTAAGTGCATGGGGTGCATGGGGTGGTCTCTCCGAATGTGCTACACCTAACCATTTCCCCGTGCCCATTCGAGTGTTGGGGCACAAACATAATAGGTCCGATAGACCCTCCGTCTTCCAAAGGACACAGATTCATACTCGTTGCTACAAATTACTTATCTAGATGGGTAGAGGTAGTGTCATTACGAGAGGTTACGACACAACACGTCCTTCAATTCTTCAAAAGCCAAGTTGTCTATCATTTTGGAGTACCGCAAAGAATAAAATCCTATAATGGGACAATCTTCAATAGTACCAAAATCAATAATTTTGTCAAATGACATGGGATAGACTGGAGATATTCTGCAATTTATTATCCAAGGGCAAATGACTTAGCAAAGCCTTCAACAAGACATTCATACAAATTTTTAAGAAGACGCTAGATGAAAACAAAAGAGATTGGCACAACAAATTATTAGAAGCCTTGTTAGTTTACCGGAAAACGTTCAGGACTCCCACTTAGTGCACACCCTACATGCTCGTGTACGGGTTCGAGGTCGTACTACCGTTAAAAGTTCAGACGCTGTCTCTCAGAGTCACTGTCACAAATCAACTTACAACAAAAGAAAGTGTAAAACTCATACTTGAAGAACTAGGGAGTCTTGAGGGAAAATGACTAGAAGCACAATAATATTTGGAACTTTACCATGCAAAGATGGTACAAGCTCATGAAAAATTGGTCTGCCCAAGGACATTCTAAGTTGGTGACCTTGTCCTCGTGCTCAAAAGACCCATTATTGCATGCCGCAAGATAGGTGGAAAATTCGTTTTGATCCAACTTGGGAGGGGTCATTTGTCGTAGAAAAGGTCTACGAAGGAGGAGCC
>NW_018165188.1:159669-160204 GCF_001263595.1 Phalaenopsis equestris
ATGACCAAATCATCCACGTAGCATTTTACTTGATTTTAAATAAGGTCATCAAAAATATTTATCATTGCTCGTTGGTATGTTGCTCTGTCGTTCTTCAAGCCAAACGGCATTACTGTGTAGCAGAAAATTCCGATCGGTATTCTGAAAGCTGTAAGTGCTGCATCTTCAGGAGCCATCTTTATTTGGTTATATCCTGATAATCCGTCCATGAAGGAGAAGATTTCATGTGTTGAAGCAATATCCACCATCATTTCTGGTATTGGTAATGGAAACTCATCTTTCGGACATGCTTTATTCAAGTCTCTGAAGTCGACACAGACTCGTATCTGTTCGTTTTTTATTTTAACTGGAACAATATTAGCTATCCATGTGGGATATTGTTCTTCTCGTATGAAATTAGCATTTATCAATTTCTTTACTTCGGCGATGACTTGCTGTTCAATTTCGAGGCGCATTCTCCTTGGGGCTTGTTTTATTGGGGTTATGTCTTTGTCTACCCCGAGTTTATGAACTGCAACTTCCATTGACAGTCCTG
>NW_018165189.1:0-2114 GCF_001263595.1 Phalaenopsis equestris
AGTTTCTAGACCTTAACCAAAAGTGAGGTCAACAAGTATTATTATATAGTGTGTTTAATATTATATGTTTATTTTAAAGAAAAATCTAAACTACAAAAAATAATTTTGATATTTGTTGTATTAGTTAAGCTTTAGATTTGTATGCGTAGTTCAGAAGCTACAGACCTTGAATTTTACGACTCAGATTGAGAGAGGACTTTTAGGAGGATTATGAATCAAAAAAGACTCAATGAGTTTAATGTAAAAATGGTGGATCAACAAAATTATGAATATTCAGTTATACATTATAATGTTGGGAGCTTTGAGAGAGTAAACCCCAATAGGGTAGCGAATTTTCATGAAGATATGCTGACTATTTTAACTTCTTAGGTTGCAGATATTGTGAGAAAGTTAGATCAATATGTAGAAAGTTATTCTCAAGGACCCTCAAATATTGAGTAAAATTCATTTGGACAATTGATCGAAACTAAGTCTTTTGAAACTAACCATGAGATATACAATACTTATTTTAATTATTATAACCCAGTTTGAGAAAAAAATTCAAAATTTAACTGGAATAACTATTTTGGAGGAGAATACCAACTGTGGGAAAATAATCAATTTAATCAGATATGTGATTGGAATAATCAAGAAAACTTTGATGATGGACTTTCCTTTCCTTATAGATTTAACTCCAACCTACAACATGAGGAGAAGGAATTACTATTAGAAGAGGTTGTGATTCAAATGGTGAGTCATTTGGAAAGCCAAGGGGCCGCAATAAGGATTATAGAAAACCAACTAGGGCAGGTTATTAATTTAATTAACAGTTACCCCTAATATGTGTTACTTAGTGACCATGAGAAAATCCTTGAGAAGAAGAATGGTGAACAAGATAAAGCTATCCAACTAAGTAGTGGAAGAGAATCGGAGAATATGGTTCAAATAAATGTTGAGTTGAGAAAAGATGAAAAGGAGATTGAAAAACAAATGACAAAAATTCCTAAGGAATAAGCAAAACTTATTTCATCAACTAAAATAAATATAGAAAAACCACCTTCACCATTTCCTCAGCCTCAAGGGGAAGAATTGAAAGCTAACTTGTAACAAAAGGACAACTTAGTAGAATTTGATCCAAAATCTGAAAAACCAACTAAGAATCCAATCCAAAATTTGGGAGATCTTGAACTATCATATAGAGGTCTATTTCTTATAAATTTGAAAGATGATATTAATATAAAAATTGAGAAAATCATTAAGAAAATATTAGATCTAGAAATTTTCATGAGGAATTATAATTTGAATCAATCTGAAATGAAAAAGTTGAGTAAAAACTAAAATTTGAGGATATTATAAGAATCACTGAATCTGGAAAAGATTAGGTTGTTGTTCAAGGATTACTTAAATAGAATTTTAATCTAGGAGGAATCATTTGTTAGGCTGAAGATGTTAAACCAAGCGCTTTATGTTATTAGTGTGTTTTGATTTAGTATGCTTGAGAGTCATGATTGTTAGTGTTCTATTATGTTTTCTTTATTGTGGATTGAAAAGTTTGATTGAAGTTAGTGGTTGCTTGGATTTTTTGTGGATTGCTATGATCTTTGTGTCATGAGGCAGATGATTCCTTAACTTCTTGTTATGGTTAGACTCGTTTATGTGCTTTTATAGTAGTTGAATTAACGAGTCCACTATGACTCCGGTCTCAACTGGACTTGAGTTTTACAGGATACATTTTGAATTTGAATAGTGAAAATTCCATCTTAATTTTGTTAGTACCTTTCTTTGAACTTGTTTTCATTTGATAGGAGTCATGAAACTATTTGATGAGCAACATGTGGATGATCTTATACTACCCTTATAACTGTTGGGGGTGCTTAATTAAAAGGATAAAGTGATGCCTGAGGTTGGTGCTCGACAACTAATATGTCAAGGATAATTGTATACATGGGATTAGACTCTATAAAATCATTTATATGTACTCAATTTATTATTGTGGCGATTTGTTATAAATTGGAAGTAAGGTAATGAGATGCGATGAGTTAAAGAAAGAATTGCTCTCATTTATCATGTGTGTTTGTGTTTGTATCACAACAATATAAAGATTTGGAGAACACTTATATATATATATATATATA
>NW_018165189.1:2933-14041 GCF_001263595.1 Phalaenopsis equestris
ACACACATATATATATATATATATATATATATATATATTTATACACACATACATATTCCTATGTTAATACCCGCTATACTTGTTAAACCTTTCCTTAGTTCAATTTTATTCTGACATGTTTAGTTTGGATTTACTTTCTATTGCAAATTGTTTCATCCTGATGAATAATTGTAAATGTTTCTGATAGACATTTGGGGCAGGTAGAATTTATGAATTGTTTTTCTTCCTGCTTATATTTTTTCTACTATACATGATAAAAATCAAGTTTAGGGGTAGGAAGAAAAATAAATTTAAAAGTTAGTATACTTCCTCTTAGTTTAATATTATTGCAAGCATGTTTTAGGCTAGATTTACTTTCTTCCGCAGTTATTATCCTTATTATGCATGTATATGAATTTGATAGGATGTTGTAGTTGCCGGTAAATTCAGCTTTTATTTTTCTTCCTACTACATTTTATAGATTGACTGCAAAATATTTAAAAATTTAAGTTTACGGGAGGAAGAAAAATAAATTTCAAAGTTAAACTTTATTTATTCTCAAAGAAACTATATATAAATTTTATTTTGATTTTATGTTATGTGGAGTTATTTTAAGAATACTAAAATTATTAATATAGAAATGTAATAGGAAAACTTAGTAAAGACTTTAGTAACATGGATAAAGCTAAAGTTAAGATGTTTAGTAGAAAATAGTAGGAAAATGATTTTATTATTTGTAGTGGGAAAAATTGTATTTTTAAAAATTAAGAATTTTTAGAATAATGCCCTTTTCTAAGAATTTATACTCTATTAAAAATTCTTTTTCTAATACTGCATTTTAAGTTAAGGAAAGAAATTAAGTTTTTAACTTTAGAAAAGGGATAGTGAAATTCAAAATCATTAAAGCCCTATCAAGATATAATAATCCTCACTAGAAAAAAAAAGAAAAAAAAAGAAAAGTACAATATGAATAAGAGAGGAGAAACTTCTGGAATAGGACCTAATCAAAAATTGATTTCACTTAAATGTTTCTAAGGAAGAAAACTTAGGATCAATCCTAAGCTTAATTTCAGTAAGTATTATTAAAATTATTTTTTCTAGAAGCCATAAATTCTGAAATTATTATTTTTCTAAAAATCCAAAGTTTGGAAAATTTTCAAGTAAATTTGATTTAAATAGAAAATCAAGATTCCTAATTTTAATACAAAATATTTATATACCATAGATATCATCTAATTTACTGTATTTTTTTTTAAGTTGGACTATAATATTTCTAGAATAAAATTTTAGTACATCTTAAAGAAATCCACAAACATAAATCAACATATTTTGAAAGTTGTAGCATTACTTGAAGACAAGTAACGTTTAAGTTTGTGGGAATTGATCCACCTAAAATTGTCTATTTTTAGCATACATTTCATGCTCATTTTGTGTAAATTTTTAATGATATTACATTTTAAAGGAAGTTATTTTTTATATTTGTATTTTCAGGTACAAGAAATAGACTTTTGGTGAAAATGAAGCAAAAATGGTGCAACTTGGAGCCAAATTGAGCAAAGAAGAAAATTCTGATCTCACACATTTCGATATGACTTTCCATGCTTAATCTATTTCATATTTATTCCATGTTTTTGAATAAAATTACACTTTAAAGAAAGTTTGTTTTCATGTCTATATTGTAGGCATACTAATCTAGAGAGCAACGGAGCTGAAACAAGGCGAAACGGAACTGAAACGGAGCGAAATGGGGCGAAGCATTGGAGCTGTGCACAGGGTGGCACTATAGCACTCATAATGGCTCCATAGCGCCAAACATAGGTGCTATAGTGACCTAAACTGACACTATAGCCCTGGAGATGGGTATTGGACGGCTTTTGGGTGATTCTAAGCCATTCCGGGATGTTCTAGATGCTTGTGAAAAATTTGCACGCACCATGGAGTGATTCAATAAATCTAGACAATTGGAAAGGCTCTTGGATGAGGAGATGTGTCTCTTGGAATGAAAGGTTGTGTCTCTAGGACGAAGAGTTGTGTCTCTTAGACAAAGGAAGAGTTTTTGTTTCTTTTTAAATAAGAGGGTTGACACCTCTCATAAAGGGTAATTAGGAAGTAATTAGAGGAGTCTAGAGAAGTAATTAGGAAGTGTTTTAGGAGGAGTTTGGTGTGGGTTTATGAAGATGGAGATTTCTCCATTTTCTGGAGAGATTGGTGAGGGATTTTGAAAGACGTGTAAGGAAGTATGAGCTACGCATGGATCGACAGGAGACTTTATTGGAGAAATTTTTCTTCTTTCTTTCAAAGGGTAAAAACTAAGTATTGTGTTCTTCATTTCCTTAAAATTTTTGTAAACACTTTCGTGTGGATTTTCTTTTATTTAAATGAACTTTTCTGTTGTGTTCTATTCATGCCTCGTAAGTAGTTTTCTTTACTCTTTTCTTTTAATATGAAGTTATGATATGTGTAGGAAAACTTGTTTTATGATAGAATTATTATTATTTTCATGTGATGAGTAATATCTCCTTTGCTGCAGTGACATTACTTAAGTGACAATAAGTTATTTTAAAATTTGTCGCATGTGAAACAAAGCCTCGGGAGAGCAGTGATTTTGCAACTTGAGTGCACTCACATTGACCGACTGACTAATAAAATAGTTAGGCGACAATGCAAATTTAAAAAAAACTTTAATTTAATGATCTGTTTCTATTAGATGCTTTTAGGTGATAGATAATTGCATAAAACTAATAGAAAACTAAGCGTACCTATATGCTCAAAAGTGGGTAGGTATACATATGTTCCTTGTTGGCACATAACTTATTACTTAATTCTATCAATTACTAGCCTAAGGGATTTCTTACATTGCTTCTCTATGAGATCGATACTGGGGTCATAAAAGAAAACCTTCTATTACTTGAAACGATACATATGCTTGCGTAGTACCCCTGGTGTGTAAACTATCTTCTAAATTTTATAAAATTTTGATTTTGCATACTAGCCACTAAATATAAATAGGGTCAAGTTTTTTGTCATCTTTTGAAAGCTAAATTACTACGTAATTACAGGTCGGGTCAACCATGCATGTTTTAAAACTGATCAAGTGGTTTAGATGGCAGCCCTTTCCAAGTAGGGTCGTAAGTTTATTGCATTTTGATTGTTGCATTTCTTTTCCCTTAGATTAGGGATCTAAGGTTTCACTTCTTTTAGTGAACTTCACCTTAGTTCTAAGATTCGAGGTTGTTCATATAGTTACAACATAAATCTTCACTTTTAGGCTTTTCCATGATTGTTTAGTGTGCAATATAAGTCTTCACATTCTAGTAAGATATCAGAATCAAATATTAAATTTTCTTCAAAAACATCAAAGCCAAATAATAAGATTTTTTGAGACAATACTAAGAATTCATCAGTATCTTCAATGTCCCCAATTATTTCTTTCTTTGGATTCCGTTAATAACTGTTCAACTTTTAACATTTCCCGTTTGGAATTTCGATGACCAATTTGTGAAGCCTAAATTTAGAAATTCTTTGAAGACAAAACTTCAGGTTTAATTGAGAATTTTCTTAACCGTATTTTGTCTCTTAAGATGTAATTAATTATACGGGCTTCAGAAATTTTAGACCCCAAAATTAATCTAAACCCTATTTATTATTCAGTCTTGATAGGAGAAAGATTTGCCGGTTTGATCGTACACCATTACAAATATCCAAAATTTCTTAATTTAAATAATTAAACCCATGTCAAGTGGTATTTCTATATTTTAGAATGGCATATTAATTTTCATGATATATTTTACTATTTAGATAACTACACATTCGAATCTGTACGATATTCAAAGCCCCATATCAAAAAAATAAACCAACACAATTAGATTACATGCATGGAGGGAAATCAAAGGCAACAGCGCCCTTTTGAATCCTTACTAAGTTCGTATTCTCCCTCATTGTTCTTAGCCTTTCTTTTCCGTTTATATCTCTGTAACCAGCTATTATTTTCAATTTACGCGTAAGGTCTAGTCACATATGTTTATTTCCATCCAGAATCTGTGCATCTTTTTGTATTTTTAATTCAAGCAGGAAAGGGTAAATCTATGTTGCGTCCATTAATCATATGGTTTAAAGTTCTTTAGTTTGAGTTAGGGAAATAATTTTATTAACTGTTGTAGGCTTCTATTGGCTAGATTTTTTGAGGATGGTCAGACCGTTAACGGTTTGTATATAACATTTCGCGTACAAATGTGCCTCTTTTTATTGAAGGCAAATTCTTAGTCAACGGACAATTCTCATTTGCTTCTTTTTATATTTTAAATTTTTATTTTGATTTTCTTATTTGTTCCTTTGTTTACTTATAGTCTCCATTTGGTTACAGCAAAGGCAATTTCATTAAATAGGTTAATGCAGGCTCGTTATTGTTTAAGAAAAAATAGGGCTTTGCTTAGAAGGAACGTGCTGGTTCAGTTGACCGTAGTTGAAGAAACATCCTGCGGGTTTTGACATTCGATAAATTTTTGAATTGGCCATATAATATATTATTCAAATATACTTACATATATGTTTCTCCTACTATTATGATGTCATAGTTGTATAAGAAAAAGTGGTGCCCAATTTTTCTTACTTACAATCATTTTTTACACCACATTTTCATAGCTATTTTCCCCATAATTTACGCGCTCCTCAACAAACCTTGTAGGAAAGAAAAAGTTAGGAAATAGGATAGAAATCTATTTGGCGTTTGAGATGGAGTCAAAATGCTGCGTGACAATTCCTAAAATATCTTTCAGGCCACCCCCTGATATAAAGCATTGGTCCGATGAGAAGAATGAGAAAGAATGTCATATTTGTAACTGCTAAGTTTGGTTAGTTGCTTGTCATTCGATTGACTGATATTCTTTAGGTCAGTCGATAGATATTTGGTCGGCTTTCCTGAGGGAATCCTGAATTTAGACCTTATTCTTTATGAAGGTTTATTTCTTCAGGCATATCATAGTTATCTAAAGAGCCTCCTTCATTAAGAAGAATGGTGCGTATTGAGGGTTGGAACGAATATTGACATGTTCTGCAAATGTCCTACAATCTTTTGAGGAGCCGATATTGCATGGTCATCTCTAGTTCTACAGTACAGTGCATATTTGTTGAGAATATAATTTCCTTACGTTTGGTCGACTCGAATTCCCACTGAATGAAGTGATACTTGATGGTTCGGACTTTCACTTGATGGTTCAGTCTTTTGGCTGAAAACCCAATCCTTTTGTAATCTCATTATAAGGTTCATCAATTTTTTTCCAGGTTTAAATACTTCCCATAATTGTACTCTCTGAATTTTTGTGCCAGTAATCCCAACAAATAGGGTGTGATTTGTGCTTTCCCATTTCACTTTCAAAGCTCCTGTCTTACAGTAATTTTTAGTAGGGGACGAGAATGTCGAGTGTTAAAAAGCCTATAAGCAAAGAAGCGCTGATGTGGCATTCAAGCTTACAAACGCTAAGATCTGACCTTCAGTGAGTGAGAAGAAGAAAACAAAAAGCTCCAAGCAACCCCAAAAAAAAAAAAACCAACTGAGAGGCAACTGACCAAAAAGAGGCTTGAGGACAGTGGCGGACAGGTTGGTGCCAAAACGTTGGCCAAGAGGCTATATCGGAAGGTGCCAAAATGGTGAAATAGGCAATAAAAAAGATGCGGTGGGTAGAGAAAGTTGTAGAATCTTCCGACTCGCTGCCACTCCTAGAGTTGGGAATGACGATGGGAGTGTGTATCAATAATGCTCTTGTGTGGGCTCTGAATATGATCTGTCAGTGATCGACTTAGATGCCACGACAATAATAGAAACAAATTGAGGTAGCGACATAAATTCTGTTGTCAGGAGGTTCTTTGCATCAGTCTTTGGTTGGTAAGGCTATTTAGAGTGATGCTCTCTACATGTTGGGGAGAGTGTCTGTACATTGGAGATGGAGAGACTGATCAGTAATTGTATATTTTCTATTTTGATTCATTCTTCTGTTCTAATGGCACTGGATTTGATGTTGCAGATGAGACCATGCAAATCATTACTTCCCTGCACATAGAGGACGGAAAACTTCTTGAGCTGAAGACGCCTGTTGGACCTTTTGCTCTTGACCATGTGGAAGTGGGATATAAGAATCTGTCACCCCTTGCTGACACTGAGAGGGAGATGGATGCTAGGCAAGTATCATGAGTCTCTGGCCTATTTTATGAACAAATCTGTGGTCTCCTTAGCACGAGAAGTAAGCCTCTAGAGAGAGACCACCATATCTAATATAATAGATGAATTGGCGATCCTTTACTTGAAAATGACAACCCTCCATACTAAGGTGAAGACTCTTCGAAGAGAACAGGAGGACGTCTGTGTGGACATCTCGATCACTCATGTCTGAGCAAAGTAAGAGAGTATAAAGAAGTGTAAATTTGGAGGGAGTGTGTTGTGCACGAGTTTGGTGAGTCAAGGTTTGCTACTGCTTGAGGTTGTCGATGACCCGACTGTGAAAACCATGTTATCTTAAATAAAATTATATATATTTTTTTAATTTTAAAAATCTTACTCATTGTATATTCTTAATTTTCATTTCCATTAGATGTGTATTTCAAGGATCAATGTATAGAAATAAGAGATTTCAAATTCGTTGTGTACCTTATAAATTGGGTTAAGCGAAAACATAGTAAGTACATTCATTTTTTTATTTATCACATCCATTGATTGGTTTCAATTATAGCACCATGAATTCCTAGTATTCTCCTAAAATGTTTAGTTCAGTGAGGGAAATAGAGAGATCTACTTTAACAAATTTTGATTTTGAACTTCTAGACGACACTTTTGTGTATGAAACAAGTTTCATTCTCAAACGGGTAGATTCAGGCCTTGTGCTACTTGATATTTGAGGGATGACATGTTCTTCTATTAAGACGAATTCTAGCGGGGACTTTGGCTGCCCCTTTGTACAGAGCTTTCATCGATTTTCAAGCACTATGGAGTCGTCCTTCCTTAGGTTAAGCCAAATTCAATTGCAAGTATAATGACTTACTTAATTTGCCTACAAAAAAATGGAGATTCCTTAGTCGTGGGACTGTTTTTGCACATGTTCTCCTTAATTGTAGAGAAAAATGGCTATATGACTTTTGGATTGACCTGAAAGTTTCATCTGATTGATTTGTAAAACAAGATAAATGACTAAATTTTTTTTATTCCAGAGGGGTTCCATCGAAGACTAGGGCATAACAACTATGCCAACTGATAGCCCATCTTCTACTCGATCTCAAGGGGCTTGAGTCGGCTGCCCTAGGTAGGCAATTATTAGTGTTTTAGTACACTAACCACTAAACCATCAATCTGGTGCTGAACTGGAACAAATATAGTCCCATGACTCCAGAGTTTTGGGCCACTCTGATGAGGCAGAAGAGACTACATAAGGCTGCTCGAGATTCAAAGAAGGATGCAATGGGAAGAAATATAGTAGGTGGCTTTCCTCTAAGAAGGATAAATGACAAAACATAAGAAGGTGGCCCGACAAAAGGCAAAGTTATACGTTCCAATATGCTTCCTTCAAAATTTCAGTCTTTATTCAGAATAGGCTACATGAGAGTTAATATTAACCGAACAAAAAATTACACTTGTGAATTTAGATAATTCAAAGGGCTAGCATTAAGACAAGCTGACTCCTTCCTTTCGATCAGAGACCATGGAGTCCTCAGAGTGTCCTTCCACAAAGGAGGTTTCCCTACCATTGAATTTTCGTTACATTTCTCTATCCTAGAGAGGTTAGACAAGAAGACAATTTTTGTAGTCTACATTAGCACTAATTGAACCAGCTGAGGAGTAAGATTTGGAAGAAAGTTTGAATGGGAGCTTTAAGTCAGCAAAAGAAGCTAAATGTAGGCGCAATGATAAGGTTATATCTTATAACTCTGAATCTTTCATCACTTTGCCTCCAATGAATAAAAAGTATGGTAATGATCACCAGATTCCCTTATAAAATAAGGCATCAAATCTCTTCAAAAATTCATATTCCAGATTCAAGTTAAAAAGTGTTTAAAGGGATTGGTTCCTCTTAAACTTTGAGTCAGCTTAATATGGAACCTCTATTGTAGAAATCTTATGGTGACCCAGCCTTGAGAAGCACATAAAAAATCTCTACCCATTGGGTTATACCATTTAGTCCACCATTTTCAGCTGCTTGGTTAATTGTTGACACATCACATGACCTCGCTCTACTTGACTATGACAGAGAGGGCTTTGAAGTCTAAGGTAAAGATCAGAGAATATTTAGAGTTTACAGAGCTTGCAATAATGAGGGTGGCTAAGTTTGATACAAATATAAATGATGTAAAGGTAGAGCTGGAGCTAGTGTCTGAGTAGGTATCTATTATCTAAGAGAAAAATGTTGAACTGACTGAGAAGATAGTCATTATGAAAACAACTAAGCAGTTCCTTGATGCTCTGGTTGAGCACTTAGAGAAGTGTCAGAGAATATCCATCGAGCAATTTGTCACAGTGGGAGTGGTTGACCTCAAATATTTTAACATAGAGAAATTCAAGAAGCTCTTTGAATCTCCTTCAACGTTCGAACATCAAGGCAATTGTATGGACGATAATGTGGTGGATGAACGATCATCTAACACTCGACTTGACAACCCCTAGACTTTGGTTTTCCTTTTTGTCTCTTTTTTATCTCTCTCTTTTTTTACATGTAATCAAAATTAAACACATGACTGGTTTTGTAAAAAACAATTATATGAATGAAATATGACATTTTTGTCATTTATACATGTAATGTTTTGTTTGAGTGAACTAAATTTTTTTGTCATACTTCAATTTTTTCTTGAGCTTTATTTGATACAAGTTGAATGCTATATTCATTCTCATGGCCAAGTTGAACATCGTGGTGTTGTTGTCCGCCGTTCAGGATATTTGCGAGCCTTTTGGGTGTTATACAAAGAGTAGGCTTACTTTGGGTGTCAACCCTTATGCGTGCCTACGTTTTATTTTATTGTACCAAAAATTTAAGTTTGGTAGATGCACACCTCTTTGGAGGGTGGTGAATCATAATTTTTAGGGTGGTTTCCTCAGTTCCCATTTCAGAGCCTTATTGCTACGAAGCAGATAACCAGCCATGAAAATTGAGTCAGGACTTGGGAAATTTCTAAGTTTGAGAACTATGCAACCGAGCATCACAACGCTTCTTCTGGTCGTCTTTCTTAGGCACTTCAGTTCGTCGAGTCTCATTTTGAAGTGTGTTGACCTCACTTTTGATTAAGATTTAGTTATTCCTCTTTAGTAGCCTTTGTTCTAGCCATAGGACTTTATTGTTGACTATTCCTAGAAAATTAGAAAAGGAACCCTCACCATTAGAAATTCCAAACTCCTCTTTACTCAACTTGAAGTTCCACATAGTGGTCCTAACCTCTAGCACTTAGTAGGTGGGGTCATTATGGGGGAGCCCAAGGAGAGTTCCCATAGGACTGCTTGACCTTAGGGTTGACCCTGGGTGTTAGTCTAGAGCTAAGGTACTCACCTCACTCACAATCACTCATAAATACAAATCCAAAATTTCTTGACTTTGATCCCTTAATCCTTTGGGAGACTCATGTAGATAGTCCCCTAAGCCCACTAGCCCTAGGTTAGGGTTTAGTTAAGACCAGTACATAGAGGACCAAATGGGTTTTCCATTGTTCCATAGCTCATTTATGGTGGTTAGCTCCCCAATTCTACCCAAAATACTCAACTTGGCCTTTTTGCCCCTAAACTCCCCCAAATTACCTAAGTACCCTTGAAACCCTATATTTGGCCAAAATTCTCAAATTTACCCAAAATTCAAATTTACCCAAAATATCTCAAATTTACCCAAAATATCAAAATTTGTTTAAAAATCACTTCGAACATTTTGAAATCATCCAAATTACCCAAAATCACCAAAAAATTGCCAAATTACCAAAATGCCCCACCTTAGCCCAAAATTTCAAAAATTCCAAAAAAATCCCAAAAATTCCCAAAACCTTAAAAATATTCTCAATTTCATTTTTCTCAACTACCACATGAACCAATTTAACCATTTTGGATCATTTTAACTAAAACCCCCAAATTGCCTATAAAGGCCCAATTTTCCTAAATTCACCTCAAATGTCCATCAATTTTAAATTCACCTCAAATGTAATTTTCCTAAATTCACCTCAAATGTCCATCAATTTGGTCCCAATTTCCCCCAATTTCAATCTTAAACTAAAATTTATCTTTCATATTACCAATATAAATCAAATCCAAGCTCAATTGGCCCATTATTTGAGCCTAATTTTGATCTAAATGAAACCCCCAATTTTTGCCATATGTCTTAATCTCACCAAATTGAACCTATAGCCTACTCAATTTGCCATAATTTATGTTAAGAACTCTTCATAACACTCATAAACATAAATATTGACCTTCAATTGGCCTTTTTGAAGCCTCAATTTCATTTGATTTTGATCTAAGTCCAAAAACCCAAATTTTGCCCTAAATTGACCATATCTCAAAATTCCTCCAAATTGATTGCCTTAGCCCCAAAATTTTCACTCCATTCCTTCATAAAAAATCTTCATAACATCTTCCTTGATCATTTGGATAATTAAATTGAGCCAAATTCCAACCCTAGATCAACTTAAGCCCATGTCTAGTCTAACATGTCGGAAGTGACCAAAATCTCAAAATCCTTCAAATTGAGCTTCCATTTGAACTCAAAATTATTTCAAATTTTTCACCAAAAATCTTCATTACAATCATCTACACAATGTTGATCAATAAATTGGGATCAAGGTCATGGCTAGCCTATCCCAAACCAAAGCTTTAACAAAATTTACCTACATGGACCCCTTCATCAAAAGTTGATCCAATCTAGCCAAATTGGTCAAGGCTAGATCACCACAACCAAATTTTGGACCTTATTGACCAAGTTAAACCATTTTGAACCACCTAAATGAGCCATGGACCAAGGGTTTCCCAAATCAAGGGATTTACTTCCAAAATTGCTTAAGCCCAAGGGATTTTTGCCAAAACTAAACACCTGCCCAAATAAATTGTTGTGATAGATTCTCCTGGCTCACCTGACCTCCTGCGCCCAACCCCCCCCCCCCCCCCCCTCCTCTCCCATACA
>NW_018165189.1:14069-17026 GCF_001263595.1 Phalaenopsis equestris
GGCAAGGCTAGTCACTGGAGGAGCCAAAACCATGAGCCACCCTCAAAAAATCCAAACTCAATTCAAACCTAGAGGCCACCTCATCCCATTTGAAGTTTAGAGCTTCTCTGCCCTCCACATAAGCATCATTTTACACCCCTCAATTAGCCACAGAGCCACCCTAAGCCATTTTTATAAAACCTCCACCTCCATGGCCATGGAAGGTGTGCTGAAAATTTCCTAAGGATACCCTCTGAAATCACTCTCTGAGCTTCCTTGAGACCTCCACAGTGTAACCCAACCACTCCATCGCCCCAATTCCCCTTGCCGGAGCTCAATTTTTAAGCTCAAATCCTTGTCGGAGACAAGAAATTCTCCACCACACCTCCACAGTGCACCAAATCCAAATTAAACTCATCCACACTATCACCACACTGAACTAAGACAAAGCTCTATCAAATCCCCCTCATACAGAGCCTTCCCCCTCATACACCCCTCATACAGAGCCTCTAAGATAGCTCATGACCAACACCCAAATCCAACCTTGATCGAATTCGGGTCTAAAACCTTCTCTAGGACCAGAGGCTCAATCCTTAGCCTCTTTGGACCTCCACGAATGTGTCGAGCACTAATACACCAAAAATATATGCATTCTTAGACCCATATTTTATACTTATTTTTTGTGATATTGCTCCTTAATGGAAGGTATTTTGATGGAAGGTATTTTGATGTATGGAAGGTATTTTGATGTTTTTTATAGGTTGTTGATTTTTAGGACTTAACGCAGAAAAAAAGTAAAAAGGATGGAATTTGGAGTCAAAAGGACATTTTGAAGAAGTACTCAGTGCCAACCACGCAAAGGGCAGTGCCGACGGTGCAGAACAACAAAACAGCTGAAATATTTACTCAGTGCCGATGACGTCAGACTAGCACCGATGGCGCCAAAGGCGGGTCTAGCCCCCGTTTTTGGAAAAATGCTTCTTTATTGTGGATGAATTTTGAAGAGTTTTTGGAGGCACCTCTTGGAGAACCGACCTTGGGTTTTATTTGAGGCCGAAATTCATCTGGAAATGGACTCGTTTTTGTTCCAAAATGTTCCACCACGCTCCATTTTTGCCATTCTTCATAATCCATCTTCATTCCTCCACCATATTGGAGTCCATTAGTGATTTTTCTTTTTTAGATTAGAGTTTGTATGGTGAGATTTAGCGTGAAACTTTATGTAAGAGTGTTGGAGAAGGAGACAAGTTAGAGTTATCTTCTTCCTACATTTCTAAGGAAAGACTACAAAGGATTTGCTTTAAGAAAGAGTTCCAGATATGTTTTGTTTGTGTATTAGTGTTGTATGAACTTTCTTTTATATATGAAATTTGTGTTTTGTTGTGTCTTTCTCATGAAGTCTTAGTAGTTCCCTCTACTTTCTCTTTACTCTGAGATATGGTAAAATGAAGAGATAATATGATGTATCAATATTAAAATATAAAATAAGTTGTGAGGATTTTTTAGCTTCAAACTTAATTTACATTTTAATCTGGCCAATTGAATTGTTAAAACATGTTGTGAAACCATGTTGTGAAGAAATGGAGTATGAGTTCTACAACAAAGTGGGGATCACATTTGATTTCATGAAGGAGAATCACATTTGATTTCACAACTGAGTGAGGATCACATTTGATTTCATGAAGGAGAATTAAATTCATGGAATTAAGTGCAAATAAATAAGAAAATATTCTTTGTTGGGTGTAGAATTTGAGAATCTTAAGGGTGACAAACTAAAATCTCTAATTCAGTCTTAGTGTTTAAAAACTAAAGCGACAATTATCCTTCAGGAGAAGAGAAGCTCTGGAGTGAGAGTCGATATCCTCCTAGCCTAGCCATGAATTTAGGGACTAAACCTAGGATTAGCCAATGATTTTCTATGCACTATATAAGGGTAGAGAATTATATTTGCTTTTATTTAGCACAATACATATTATAAACATTTATCTCATCTCATTTCACTAGAACCTCATTGTAGTGAGAATGATATTTTTTCACATAAGAAATCTTCATTACATAAATATGGTTAGTAGATTAGTATTTACTTTTTAAAACTTTGTATTTTTGTTTTGCTAATAGTTAAGTACTTTATTTTTTATAACATCTCAATATTTGAAATTAGTGACACTGATTTCGTTTGATTTTCCGTAAATTTCGTAGTAAAAATTATCATTGCCAATTTACACCTTCCCTGTGAGATCAATATTTGGGGCTTAAAGAGAAAGTCCTTTATTATTTGAAAATGATACGTATACTTTCGTAGAATCCCATTATTAATTTCCTTTAATTATATTTATTTTACACAACTTACTTTTCATACAAGGATCAAGTTTTTGGCGATGTAGTGGTGTCAACTTCATAAATCCTTACATATAAAAACACTTCATAAATCCTTACATATAAAAAATTGGGATCATGTTTTTGGCGCTGTTGGGTGGGGGAATGTAACAGTTAAATTTAGGTAAATTAAATATTTTTGATAAATTAGGAAAGTTAGAGATAATATATATACTATAAAAACATATAAAAATAAAAAAATATATATACAACAAATCAAAAATCCAAACAGAAATTTATTTAAGAGTGATTTAAGAAAAAAAGAATTTTACTTGTCTTACTTTTTTTGTTTATGCAATATTTATGATATGAAGGTTTAATACCTTACGATTCAGAGTTAGAACGCACTATTATAAAAATTTGAAAACAACTAAGAGAAATTAAAAATTTAAAAGAAATGGCAAATAACTTAGAAAATAAAATAAATGAGAATCAACAAAGACCTTTAAATGATTATGTGAATCCAACAACAGATGAACTTCACTTAACTATTCAAAATCCTGATGTTGTTGCTAATTCATTTGAGTTTAATCCTGCTATTATCCAAATGGTACAAAATACTCAGTTTGGAGGATCACTTTCACTTACTGAAGATCCTAACT
>NW_018165189.1:17523-23341 GCF_001263595.1 Phalaenopsis equestris
CAGTATTCATGATTCTGATGCAATGTCTATTTCTCAAATTGCTATTGCTTCTATTTCTAAAATGATTGATTAAATAGGAGTGAACTATTCTCAAATACCCCCCAATATTAGAGGAAAATTCACTACGATAGATTATTGATACTCAACCATTTTATGAAACTTTAAACACTATAAATAATCGAAATAGTAATCCCTATTCTAACTATTTTAACCCTGGATGGAAAAATCACCCTAATTTTAGTTGGAATAATTATAAAATTTCGGTGAATCCATCTGAAAATCTGAACAATCAAGGAAACCCTAATTTTCAACCTTATTATCCTCCAGGATTTAACTCCAATCCTAACCCACAAGTTAAGTAAAATAAGTTGATGATGGAAGAAGTGATGTCGAATATGGAAAATCAAATAAAAAATCAAGAGGCTGCTATTAGAAATATTGAAAATCATTTATGATATAATGCTACTTTACTTAGTAACAGACCTTCTAGAAATCTTCAAACTACTGTAGAAGTTAATCTGAAAGATCAAAATAAAGAGCAAATTAAAGCTATTCAATTATGAAGTGGAAAAGAAGTTGAAACAAGAATCCAAAGAGAAACTGAAGTTGATGAAGAGAAGGAAGAAATGGAAAATGATCAACATGAAAATGAACAAGCACAGGTTCCTTTAGAAAAACCATTACCTCCATTTCCTCAAAGACTAAAAATAAAGAGAAATAATTCACAAATTTTTTGGAAATCCTTAAGAAAATAACGATAAATATTCCTTTTGTTGAAGCTTTGGAATAAATGTCAAGTTATGTGAAATCTATGAAGGATGTACTAAATAATAAAAGGAAGCTTACAGATCATGAGACCGTTGCAGTCAGTGAAGAGTGTATTGCTATTATTCAGAAAAATCTTTTTGAAAAATTAAAAGATCCTGGTAGTTTTACTATATCTTGTGCAATTGGTGAAAATTTTTATGGAAAAGCTTTATGTTATTTTGGAGTGAGTATCAATCTTATGCCCTTATCAATCTTTAAACTTTTAGATTTGGGAGAAATTTCTCCTACTAGTGTAACTCTTCAGTTAGCTGATCAATCAATAACTTATTCAAAAGGAGTTATAGAGGATGTACTAGTAAAGTGGATAAATTTATTTTCCCTGTAGACTCTATAATATTGGATATGGAGGAAGATAAAGAGATTCCTATTATTTTAAGGAGACCATTTCTTGCAGCAGGAAGAGCTGTAATAGATGTGAAAAAATAAGAATTAATAATGAGAGTTAATGATTAAGAAGTAAAATTTAATATAGGAAAAACTATGAAATATCCTCTAATAGAAAAAGAAAATGAATGTTTCAGGATGGAAGTAGTTGATTATTTAAGTAATGAACAGTTTAAGAATGAGTGTAAAGATAAGTAAAGATAAATTAAAGCAAAGAGAAATTTTTTAGAATGAAGATGAAATAAAAGGACAAGATTTGGATTATATTCAGGGCAAATTTGAAACGTTAGACTTGTTGCAAATTATAGTAAAAATTTCATTCCTTCTAGTATTAAACCACATGAACTTGAACTAAATATATTCAATGCCCATTTAAAGTATGTATTTTTAGGAGAGTCATCTACATTGTCTGTTATTATATCTTCTGAGTTAACTAAAATTCAAGAACAAAAGTTGATAGAAATGTTAAACAAGTATAAAAACAAATGTTAAACAAGTATAAAAAGGTTTTTGGATGGACTTTAGCAGATTTTAAAGGAATTAGTCCTTCAAATTATTTGCACAGAATTTAATTATATGAACATTATGAACCTAAAGTTGATCCTCAGAGAAGATGAAACACAATAATGAAAGAAGTTGTTAAAAAAGAGATTTTAAAATGTTTAGATGCTGGATTTATATATCCTATTTCAGATAGTACTTGGGTAAGCCCAATTCACTCTGTTCTGAAGAAAGGATGAGTGATTGTCGAAGAAAATGAGAAAAATGAATTAAACTAATAAAACAAGTTACTAGTTGGCTAATTTGTATTGACTATAGAAAATTAAATATGGCCACCTGAAAAGATCACTTTCCTTTACCCTTTCTAGACCAAATGTTGGATAGATTGGCTGAGAATAAATATTATTACTTTTTAGATGGATATACCAGTTATCATCAAATTCCAATTGCTCTAAATGATCAAGAGAAAACAACATTTACAAGCCCATATGGACCATTTGCTTTTCGTAGAATGTCTTTTGGACTATGCAATGCACCTGCAACATTTCAAAGAAGCATGATGTCAATTTTTAGCAATTTTATAGAACATGTAATGGAAGTGTTTATGGATGATTTTTTGTATTTGGGACTTCATTTGAGTTATTTCTTAATAATTTAGAAAAAGTTCTGGAATTATGTGAAGAAGTCAACCTAGTATTAAATTGGGAAAAATGTCAATTTATGATTGTAGGAGGTATTGTGTTTTGGCATAAAATTTCTGAAAAAGGCATGGAGGTAGATTCTACAAAAATCCAAGTTATAGAAGAATTACCACCACCTACTAATGCTAAAGGGGTGAGAAGTTTTCTAGGACATGCTGGTTCTTACAAGCGCTGCATAAAAAATTTTTCAAAAATAACTAAGCTGCTATGCCAACGTTTAGAAAATGATAAGAAATTTGATTTTGATGAAGAATTCATAAAAGCATTCGAATTATTAAAGAAAAATTAGTCACTCCACCTATAATAGTACCACCTGACTAGGAAAAACCATTTCAAATAATGTGCCAAATAATGTGCGATGCTAGTGATTGTGCGATGCTAGTGATTATGCTATTGGGGCTGTATTAGGACAAATGCACGACAAAGTTTTAGAAAATTTTACAAATGAAATTTTAGAAAATTTCCCTGATGAACAATTATATAGTATTGATGAAATTGATATACCGTGGTATGCTAATATAGTGAATTACATTGTAAGTGATATTTTACCATATGGATTAGAAAACCATCAAATTACTTAAAGAAGTTTATATATAATTCAATAGACTATTTTTGGGATGACCCATATTAATATAAAAAATGTAAAGATCTAATTGTTAGAAGATGTGTGTCTTATGAAGAAACTCAATAGATAATTGAAAGATGCTATAGTATAAAGAAACTCAACAAATAATTGAAATATGTCGTGCTTCTGAATTTGGAGGACATTTTGGAACAAATAAAACTGCTTATAAGATTTTGCAAGTTAGATTTTATTGGCCTACTATTTTTAAAGATGTTAATGAATATGTTAAAATGTGTGATAGATGTCAATGAGTAGGAAATATTTCTAGAAGAAATGAAATGCCTCTAAATTACACATTGGAAGTTAATTTCTTATGTGTAAGGATTAGATTTTATGGGACCATTTATGCCTTCATTTGAAAACTTATATATATTACTTGTTGTTGATTATATGTCCAAATGGATTGAAGCTATTGTTGTACCCAGATGTGATGCTCAAGGTGTTTCTAAATTTTTAATAAAAAATAGTTTTATAAGATATGGAATGTCGTGAGTAATTATTACTGATGTAGGATCTCATTTTAGGAATAAGAGAATCAAAAAATTAATTAAGAAATATGATATTATGCATAGATTCTCTAATGCTTATCATCCTCAGACTAGCGATCTAGCAGAGATATCAAATCGCAAAATTAAACGTATTTTACAAAAATCTGTAAATCCGTATAAATTGGATTGGTTTGCTAGACTAGATATTGCATTATGTGCATATAGAACTGCTTATAAGACTCCTATAGGAATGTCCCCATACAGACTGATATTTGGAAAAACATGCCACTTACCAGTAAAATTAGAGTATAAAGCATTTTGGGCTATTAAGGAATTTAATTTTAATCTAAAAGATGGTTGTGAGAAAAGATTATTGCAACTCAATGAACTTGAGGAAATAAGAAATGAAGCATATGATAATGCAAAAATCTATAAATAAAAAATGAAAATATTGCATGATTGGAAGATTATTTCGCTAACGTTGGAAAGGTATTTAAAGTTAATGGGCATCATCTGAAACATTATTATGAACGGCACATACCTCAATTTAAAGAAGTTTTAATGTTAAGTCAACCCAACTAAACAAATGGTGTGTCGAGCGGAAGTGTTAAACCAAACGCTTTGTGGGAGGTAACCCATACATATATGTTTATGTATTACTATTTTTTTTTATAAGTGTCTTATATATTAGTAGATAATAATCCTACACAATTGTATTTATTATAAATTAATTCAAATATTAGTATTTCAAATATTGGTATTGGATATTGGTATTGGAGAAAAGTTGGAATTAAATTGAACAAAAAATGAAATTCTCAAAATTTTGGCCACTGACGCAGATGGCGCCCAAGAAGATGGACCTCAGCGTCGGCAGCACCAATCGGGAGCGCCGAAGGCGCCGAGAGTGGTTTGACAGTTCAAACGATTTTTGGCGGACTTTGGTAGGATTTCTCTCTATAATAATCGTCAGGAGGTATTATTATAGTCTTAAAAACTTCCTAAGACGCCTAGAAACTTCCTATTTTTGGATTGCATGTCTTCCAATTCCAGAAATACTTCAAGGTATGGAGTTTTCAATAGAAGAAAGTTTATTAGTTTCGACGCACAGAGATTATATGATAAAGTTATTATGAAGAAGAGATTGATCAAGGAGAGAGGATCTGTTAATCATGGATTGATCAATCCAAGTGCTCCGGTTGACAAGATCATTTTACAAAGGCGATGAAAAATTTTGTGTTACACTACCGTTGCGGTTGTTGTGCTTGTAGTGAAGGAGTTCTATGCAAATCTACATGAAATTACCCAAGGAGTTGTATTCGTAGGAGCTTGTACGAGGTAAGGTTGTACCATTTACTCTTGCAAGAGTTAATGAATTGTATATGATAGAAAATGTTCTAATCTTTCATTATACAAATTTCATTCCTATGCAAGATTTGATGCAAGATGTTTATAATTTTTTGACAGATGAAAGTGATATGTGGGAAGTACGAGATGAAGGATATATTAATTTTTCTGCTTCATCACTTAATCTAATTTTGAAGCAGTGACATTTCTTTATTTGTGTAAAATTACTCCCTACTATGAAGATTAGTAGAGTCACCAAGGAAATTGCTATTTTAAACTACTGTATTCATATGGAAAAACCTATTGATATAGGATCAATCATATTTAAATCTATTATGGGTATCATTATGAATGGGCCAATTTATGGACTTGGGTATCCTTCTATAATTTTTCTGACTTGCAGTCAATCCTAAGTGCCATATGAATGTTGGGAAAAAGTTTTACTAACATGGGAGCCCATGATGCCTATTGATGATCAATATGTTAGTAATGAAAATGAAGCACTAAATGTTATTATGGATCATTCTTCATATGCTTCAACTCCATTAATACCACCAACAGTAGGAAGTTTGCTTGCTTTGAAGAAGAAATTGAATAAAATTGAAAGGGAACTTCAAAGTATTATGAATGCAGTGGGAGATCTTAAGTACCTTTTTTATCACCTTGATTGGAGAATGAAAGAAAATTTTGATCATACTGGAACTTTTGAAGCAGGATGTTTTGGTGAAGATGTTCAAGAGGTGGATCGAAGAAAATGAAAATTCGATAGATCAATTCCCGTACCAATCCTTCTACAACATATATGTTCATTATCAATCCATTGGAGAAATTAGAGGAGGTGAAAGCACTAAAGATGAAGTGGAATGACTGAAGACTTTGGATTCTCTACTTGGTTAAGAATAATTATGTATTTGATGTAATTGTGTGGATGTGTGGATTTGATTTTT
>NW_018165189.1:23351-40286 GCF_001263595.1 Phalaenopsis equestris
GGTTTGGTTTGTTTTTGCTTTAGAATTCTGAACTTTAATTATGTGTATAGTTTTGTGTCGCGTTTAGTGTTGTGATTTAATTTCGATGTTGATTTATAATTAGTTTGCTTAATATGTGTGAATGTGTGATTTGTGAAATGTGTTTGTAAAAAGTGTATTTTCATATATAAAAGTTAGTTTGTTGTTGTTTGTGAAAATGATTGTTTGTGAATATTTATTTATGAATTATTTTTAGATAAAAATTTGTTCTTAAAAATACTAAAAAATTTTGGAGTAAATTAAAAAGAAATTGAAAAATTTGAAAAAATCAAAATAGTGAATTTTAGACCTTTAGCGCCGACGACGCTGGTATGGGCGTCAACGACACCTTAGACCCAGGAGCAGTAATAACCTCTTTAATTCGCGATTTTCACTGCAAAACCTCCATTCTTACCCCTAAATTCACCTTCAACCTTCAATTTTCACACCTAGGGCATGATTTTGGGCAGATTTGAGGCGATTTAGAGGCAAAGGAACTTTGAATTTCAGTTTCTCTACGTAAGAGGTACACTTTAAAGTAAAATTTTTTTATTTTCACCAAAGATTTTTCTCACATTGCCTAGTCCAAAAGTTTTGGTTTTTTTTTTAGAGATTTTGAGAAAATGCTTTGGTGAAATAATTTTACTTAGTTGATTTAAGTTTAAAGTGCTTTACATTTTGATTTTCGGAATTTTGGAATTTATTCAGATTTTAACCAAATTTTTCTAGATTTTCTATGGCACCTAGATCGAACAAAACAAAAATAAAATATGACGAGCAAAAGTTTGTTAGCTTTAAAGCTAGTGCTCGATTTCATATTCTTTGAGAAAATAAGAAACTGATTCCGGATCGAGGTTTCAATAATTCGGGAGGAGAAGTTGAATGATTGATTATCGCTCGGTAGTGGAAAAACTTCTGATATTTTACTATCGATGCGATAGCTGGGATAGTTATGGAACTTTATGTCAACTTTCCGGAGGCTTCTGATGATTTTGTTTCTGTTCGAGGAAAAAGGGTGGAGTTTACTACAAGAAAAATAAATGAGTTTTATCAGTTAGAAGATGTTTATAGATGTCATTATTATTCATTCTCTGCCACAAATGAGGCCTTAGATGAGGTTATTTCTTTTCTGACTGGTGAGAAAGAGACTTGGAAAGTAAAGAATGGAGTTAAAGTCAACTTTGCCTTTTCTATGTTAAATGAAGTTTCTAAGGCCTCACATTATTTTATTTCTGGGAGGATGATTCTAACAAACCATCATAGTAAAGTGACCAAGGATAGAGCCATCCTGAACTACTGTATTCAACAAGTGATGGATATAAATGTAGGTTATATCATTTATATGAACACTCAATCTATTGCTCTCGGTAAGGCCACTGGTGGATTGGCACACCCTACTCTCATTTATACACTTTTTGAGCATACAGGAGTTGATTTCAGACCTGATGAGGAGAGGATTGAGCCTCAGAGACCGATTGACCAGCAAACATTAAGGCTTATGAGTCCCATATTGATTGGAGATTTGGAAGTAAGGCCAGGGATATTCCTTCTTCTTCTAGGACTTCTTCTTTTAGTGAGCCTACTTCAAGTGACCCCAGTAATAGGGAGTTATTGGACCAGATGATGATTCAACAGAGAGATATTTTGAAGATGGATCATAGGATGCAGAACATGGAGGCCAGAAATGCTCATATAGATGATTTGATTCACCATAAGTTTTAATATGATGCTGCTTACGATGTGCTTTAGTGAGATACTTGAGGGGTGATCATTCATTTCAGTTTCTTATTTACCCTGTTTATACTCCATATCAGCAACAGAAGTTAGATGTTAATGATGAAGAAGATAATGGCTGGTGATCTTTTTGTTTGTTTGTTTGTTTATGTTGTACTTTGTGATTGCATAATTTGTTTTGTGATATTGTTGAGACTCTGTTGTTATGTTGTAATGTGTAAAACTGATTTCATTTTTAGAATTTAGTTTATTTCTGTTAGTTTCAGCACTTTGTTATATGTATTGTAATTAACTCTTTCTCATTAAATTTTATATATATTATGTGCAATTTAATGTTTTAAGCCTTATATTTTTTCATATTAGCACGTGCAGTATTTCAGAATTTATTTGTAAAAATCAGAATCTTCAACATGTATAAATTTTCTTTATGTATTTAATGCTTTCTTTCACTCTTTTATTTTTAAAGTTTTTCATGTAAATCTTAAAAAAAAAGATTTTAAGTTTGGGGGGGAGAAAAATTATTTTAAAAAGAAAAGAGAGAGCTTAATTTTATTTGTCCTTACTTAGCCATACTTTTAGAAATTTTAAATTCAACATGACCTTTGGTATTAGGGGTTAACTTTGGATAACTATATTTAGGTTTTTAAATATATAGAAAATTTAAGTAAAAAATTTTTAATAATAAAGGTTATTCTAGGGGCTAAGATATTTTGAAAAAGAGAATAAGACTATGTTTTTCTATTTTTAGTAAAGAAAATTATAAGTAAAGGAATTTGTATGGAATTTGTATTTTTGAAGTATTCAAAATCTTAAAAGATTCTTGTAAAAATAAAAGAATTAAAATTTATGTTTTTTTTAAGTTCATATCAATTTGTTAAGTTAAGAAAAGTAAGAAGTTTTTAAATTTAAGAAGAGGATAGTGAAGTTCAAAATCATTAAAGGCTATCCAGATATAGTAATCCTCACATGCATAAAAAAAACAAAAAAAAGAAAAAAAAAAGAAAGAAAAAAAAGGGGATTAAAAAGAAATATTTGCGTACATAAGATGTACGCAGCGCTGCGTACATCAGAGGTTATTCTGGGGGTACAGGGGAGTTACATTCGGATTATACCGGAGGTTACAAGGAGGTATAACCCAGATATAATCTCATTGTACCCCCAGAATAACCCCTGATGTACGCAGTGCTGCGTACATCTTATGTACGCAAATATTTCGCCAGGAAAAAAGCTTGAGGAAGGTAACCCTCTCATCCCTCTGGTACTTTCTTCTCCATTTCCTAATGAATATCCTTGCGCATTTAATATTAATTGGAGTTATTTTGAATTTTCCTTAAGTTATACTATTATGTTTAGAGAACTTAAATATGTTTAGAGAACTATTATGTTTAGAGAACTTAAATATGGAAGTCTAGAAGTTAAATTCTTTAGCATAAGTCATTTTTTTATGTAGTAGAGAAGTTATTTGAGGACAAGTAACATGTAAGTTTGGGAAATTTTGATACAGCAAAAATATATGCATTTTTAAACCCATCTTTTATACTTATTTTTGGTGATATTGCACCTTAATGGAAGGTATTTTGATGTTTTCTTATAGGTTGTTAATTTTTAGGACTTAAAGCAAAAAGGATGGAATTTGGAGTCAAAATGAAATTTTTGAAGAAGTACTCAGCACCAACCGCGCCAAGGGCAGTGCCGATGACGCAGAACAACAGAACAGCTGAAATTTTTACTTAGCATCGACGGAACCGGACCAGCGCGACGGTGCCAGACTAGCACCGATGGCGCCAAAGGTGATTCAGCCCCCATTTCTAGAAGGTTCGATGTATTTGGACAATTTTTTCAGCGAGAGTTTTTTGAGGCACCTCTTAGAGAACCGACCTTGGGTTTTATTTGGGGCTGAAATTCATCAGGAAATGAACTCTTTTTCTCTCCAAAACGTTCCACCACGCTCCATTTTTGCCATTCTTCATAATCCATCTTCATTCCTTCACCATATTGGAGTCCATTAGTGATTTTTCTTTTATAGTTTAGAGTTTGTGTGGTGAGATTGAGTATGAAACTTTCTGAAAGAGTATTGGAGAAGGAAAAAAGTAAGAGATATCTTCTTTCTGCATTTCTAAGGAAATGCTACAAGGGATTTGCTTTGAGAAAGAGTTTCAGATAAGTTTTGTTTGTTTATTAGTGTTGTATGAACTTTCTTTTATATATGAAATTTGTGTTTTGTTGTGTCTTTCTCATAAAGTCTGAGTAGTTCCCTCTATTTTTCTCCCTACTGTAAGATATGATGAAATGAAGAGATAATATGATGTGCCAATATTAAAAAATAAATTGTGATATTTTTTTAACTCTGAACTTAATTTAAATTTTGATCTGGCCAATTGAATTGTTAAAATATGTTGTGAAACATATGATCCGGGAAATGGAGTATGAGTTCTACAACAGAGTGAGAATCACATTTAAGTCCATGAAAGTGTATTTCATTCATGGAATTAATTGTCAATAAATAGGAAAATATACATTGTTGGGTGTAGAATTGAAGATTTTTAGGGTGACTAATTAAAATCTCCAATTTGATCTTAGTGTTTAATAAATAAAACGAGAGTTAGCCTTCAGGGGAAGGGAAGTGGTAGCTCTGGAGTGGGAGCCAGTATCCTCCTAGCCTAGCCACGGATTTAGGGACTAAAGCTAGCCACGGATTTAGGGACTAAACCTAGGATTAGACAATGATTTTCTATGCACTGTATCAGGGTAGAGAATTATAATTTCTCCTATTTGGTACAATACATATTATAAACATTTATATCATCTCATTTCACTAGAACCTCATTATAGTGAGAAGGATGCTCTTTCACATAAGAAATCTTCATTGCATAAACAAAGTTAGTAGATTAGTATTTACTTTTTTAAACTTTATATTTTTGTTTTGCTAATAGTTAAGTACTTTAGTTTTGACAACATCTTAACATTCAAAATTAGTGTCAGTTATTTCGTTTGATTTTCTATAAATTTCTTAGTAAAACTTATCATTGTCAATTTACACCTTCCTTGTGGGATCGATATTTGGGGCTTAAATAGAAAGTCATTTTTTACTTAATAACAATATGTATACTTGCGTAGAATCCTAATATTAATTGCTTATAATTATATATATTTTACACAACTTACTTTTCATACAAGGATTAAGTTTTTGGTGATATAGTGGTGTCAACTTCATAAATCCTTACATATAAAAAATCGGGATCAAGCACCACTGATTGAAGCTTCCCTTCTCAGAGCAAAGGTATTGAACTTCCCATCTTCCCGAGCCTATTTTGATTCTCAATTTAACTAGAGTTGATTTAATGGCATGTTTTTCGTATGGATGTGTTCGTCACACTTAGATGAGTTCATAAGATCAAACCCGAGGTCATTTGGTGGAGAAATGGGGGAGATCTTGAGGTTTTGGGGTTAACGGTTACGGGTTCACTTTGTTTGGGGACAATGATGCAAAACCATTAGATCGCGCGTGTATCAAATGAAGGGCTCTAATTGCGCCGGATGGGAGTGCTATTCATAAAGCGCGGGCCGAGTCAGCGAATACTTGGAAGGCGACGTCCAACCAGAGTGTGTCACTCGTGTTTTCAAAGCAGCCTAGGATCTAGTCAGCGTCGCGTGTTTAGGTAGGAAATTAGGGATTTTATGATTTAAATAAATAGCCCTAACTTCAAAAATCCATATCTTTGTGTAAAAAAATTACAAATATAAATTAAAAATATCCTCTTGTTTAGTGAATAGAGGAGAACAATGTGAAATGGTTTGAAATTTATTTGATGCATATTTTCTTTTTAATTAATTAAACACTGGTTTGAGTCTTTTAATTTTCCTTACATGTATACATCTCACCGTAGCTTGAATTTTTGGCATGTTGTTGTCACTATTTTGGGGAACATTCTCTGATTTTTTCAAAGTTAGAGGAGACCTCTAGACAGAGATCCATATTTTTTAATTTTATATCTATTATTTGCATAAATTAATATCTATTATTTGCATAACTATTATTTGCATAAATTAATCATAATAATTAGGATGTTGTTTTGAAAATTCCAAGAATATTTTGGAAGGTTTATTATGGCCAGAGAAACTTTTGAAAATTATTTCATGAGTTAAGTCATTAAGAATATAGTTAACTTTTACCAAACCCTAAAACACAAAGAAAATTAATTTTGGAAATATAAACATCTAAATGACTTGGTTTTTAATCGCCCTTGTAATTTGAAGTTCATAGAACTCCCCATAAAAATTTTAAAATATTTTGAGCTCATTTGATAACTCAAATTGATTTTCTAATTTAAATGTCATTTTTAACACTAAAATGATTTTTAACAATTAAAATATATCTCAAAAAATTATAAAATTTTTTTTAGAGTTCTATGTGATCAGATGAATTTTCAAAAAATAAATTTGTAATTAAAATAAAAATTCCATTTTTAAGCCTTTCCTTAAAGTTTGAATAATTAAAAAATGATAAAAATCACAAAAATAATAAAATTCATGGAAATGTTCTAAATCATTTCCTAAGCATTTAGGAACAATTTGAATATTTTTCCTAATTTTCTAAGTGAAAATGTTGAATTTTGAAGCTTAAAATAATTTTTAAAGGCTAAAAATGGATTTTCACTAATATAATTCTAACAATTTAAAGAAAAATCAGAAAAATGTAAAATTTGTTTCTATGGGTTCCTTGATTTTAGGGAGATTTAATAAAAATATTAAACTTAATTTTCCACATTTAAAATATTTTATAACTAATAAATGCTCGAGAAATTAAAATTATTCTAATAATTCAAATAAAACTCAAAAAATCATTAATTTTGGTCCCAATGATTCTCTGGTCTAATTCTAACTTCAGTAAAAATTTCAAGTGATTAGGTTTTTTCTTGGTTATGGAACTTTCTTTGAAAAATCCTATTCTTGCATATAAATAAATATATAAATTAAATTAAAATTTGAAAAATCACATTTTCTCCTCTGATGTCTTAATTGACACATGAGTGAGGTGGGATACAAATTCCAAAGTCATTTGAATTAAATTTGATGAATTATGAAGTATTAGAGCCTTAGGGAAAAAGTGTAATTTTAGAAATTTAGACTTAATTGACATTTAGGCTTAATTCAAGAAAGGGAAATGGGCAACCTTTGATCTTAATTAACATATTTGGATGATTGAAACACAAGGGATTAATTGGTAGAAATCAATCTCACTTCTTCCAATTAAAGGATAAATCTGAAATTTCTTGTATGATTAAAATTCAAAAGTCTAGTCAATTAAATGATCCTAGACTTAGGGGTCTGATTTTGGGTGTTGATAACTCACTAATTTAACACCCCTAATTGATGTTCAAATGACTTGCAAAAGAAATGAATCCTCATCACTTAAAATTTGATCTTTTTTTTTAAAAAAAAATATAACTAAGACATCTATCAAAAGTCTAAAGGGCTTAGTAGTGACCTAGGTTAAATCAAATTTGGTTAAATGAGGATTAGAAAAATGAACATAATAAAAAATTGAACATCTTTAAAACACTACAAGCCCAAATTAAAAAGTTGGCTAAGTGTCTTGATAACATTAACTTGCCCCTTTAAGGGTCTTCACCCGCATAATCCTCAAATTAAATTATAAGTGATAATTACCCTACTTTTAGGGATAATTGAAACATTCATGTTCATTGAGCATTACAGGTATTTACAGAATAGGTTATTAAGCAACATAATAAGTTTAAAAGGAGCTCGAGATTTTTCACCAGGCAGTGAGAGGGAAGCATGAACATGCTTCTTTCTCCAAATCTATTGCATACCTCGGAGGTCTACTAAACTTAATATGTTTTGCTTAACAAAAATCATCCTTAATCAAATTAATAGGGACCCACCAAGATATGACCTAGGGTTGGGTAGGTCACTAAAACCTTACTTCTCCACTTTATATAAAGTGCTCTCACATGCATTTTGAGTTTCAGGATTTGGATAGGTACACTTTTTATAATTTATAGCGTCGTCTTTCTTGTACTTTCATACTGTACATTTTATGCTTACAAAACTTGCATACTAAACAGCAATGTCACCCTGCATGAAAACTAAAACTGTTAGGATAGCCACCAAAACCAAAACCAAAGCCAAAACCAAAACTAAAATTAAAATCAGCCAAGATAAAATTCACCCCCACAACATTCAAAATATAAGACAACTCAAAATTTAATCACAAACATCACACAAAACAACAATTGCAATTAAATTAAGACATCTCTATTTGATGATAGGGAATCCCTTAGAGGAGGTAACCTACAGTTGCTAACGAGGCTTCACACAATCTAAATGAAAGTATGAAACTCATTAAGTTGAGTTTAGTAAATTCATTTGGAATAAATGAATCCAATAGAAAATAGTGGTACCGGAACGAGGGAACAGTAGGATCCTCACCGGCGTCGCTATAATCAACTTTAAAATGCCCCATAATATTTAAATAACTACAACCATAGGGCCATCTGATTTGACATCCTAACTTGACACCCTAGAAAACTTAAACTTGTCATGGCATAGAGCTTGGAGCTAGCATGGTGGGTAGCACGACCATCTTCAACAGCAAAACCTATCTTTCCCAGCTAAACCATTTTATTTCTGAGAATTAAACAACAAGCCATAGGATTTCGAGGTTATTTGCTTATGCAACATAAATCCTCACCTTATCTTTAGGGCTTTGTACAGCTCTGTTGTACAATATAAGCCCTAACTCGTCTTAGGATTCCGAGGTTGTCATCTGTCATGACCTAAATCCTCACATATTCCAGGCTATTTGTGCGATCCTTTCACATGAATGTAAGCCCTAACTAATAAAATTGGTAGGATGAAATACTCAAATAATTTTTTCCTCAAAATTGAAGCCAAACAATAGGATAGACTGAGAAGTCACTGAGGTTCTCCTTCGGATCTATGACATCCCCTAGTTCTTCCTCCTTTGGATTTCACAATAAATGTTCCAAATTTGAGTCAATCCCATTTCACACCTCTTTTTCTGATTTCATTGAAAAGTCCTATCCTTTTGAACTCCTTGAAGATAATATTCTCTGATTTTTATCGAGAGTATTATTAGGTGACTTCGGTCATTTAAGATGTAATTAACTATAGGGGCTTGCCCTTAAAGGAAGCTTGTCGGAACCCAACTTAAAATAAATCCTATTTAATTCTTCATATTAAATAAGGGAAATTAAAGGCAAATAAAATAGTTTCGCAGACCAAATAGATGTCATATATTTCTTAGTTTATTTGATCGAGCCTCATCCTCAAGTCTTGTGTTTACCTTCGGGATAGAGGGATAGAACAGGGTTTGAGGTACAGTGCTCTTCCATTTAAACTATGAAAAATATGGGGTCAGTTTGATTTCATATTTTTCTAAACTTAAGTCTATATGTAAATTAAAATGTCCTTCCAAAGCGGGCGACGAAATTTTGATTCTGATTACCGACAGCTTCTTACGGGCAACTCCTCAATCAAAAATAATGCTGACAATGTGAGGTGCATCTACTTTTTTGTTCCCTAAACATGGTTTTAAATCTGGGGTTATAGTAGCACAGTTAGTTTTTTTTCATAAGTGTATGACAAATAAACTAAAATTCATCAATATGAGAGTGATAAAACTATTTTTCTCAAACATGGATGCAATGTAGTTTCTTTCAAACAAATTCATTTTTTATGATCAACTCCACCCTACATTTGGTGGATCTTTTCCTACTATATATTTTTATTTTGTGAGCTCTTGTTGTCACATGTTGATCAATGATGAAAACATAAGCCCAAGTTTGATCAAGCATGCCGAATGATTGTCCTCTTATGACCAGATCAACTTTTTTCAAAACTAGATCTCTAAGTGGGAACTTTTTTTTCTCGAACATTCTTATTATAATATCAAGTGATTCTTCCATTTGTTTTATTTTATTAGTGTTGAATTGGTTTGAGCTTTAGTAGATCGATGGAAAGTGTCATTCCTTCACCATTTTCATCCTGCTAGCTGATGAGATTATCCTCGCGAAGGGACGTTGCAGTGATGACTCACTAGCCATGATGATTTTATTTGACCAGTATAAGTGATTCCATTTTTTTCCAATCGTAGATGTTGGTGTGTTCGAGATAGCCAATGCTAAGAACAAGAGCATGCTACCCAATTGCCTCTTGCACTTGAGACTTTCTTCCTTAGAAGATTTATAATGATTTTATTTGCAGCCTCTACTTGTCTATTTGTCTAAGGGTGGTGTATAGATGCAAATTTTTATATTGATTCATAGACTATGGCAAAGATTACTTTTATCCTCATTAGCAAATTATGCCCTGTTATTAGTTATTAGTATTAATGGTAAGCCATACTAACAAATGATGTCTGTCTAAATTACTTTTTGGATGACTTCTGCAGCAGTTCAAGTGAGAGCATTTGTTTCAATCAATTTGTAGAAAAAATCTCTAGTGACCGAGAGAAATTTTTTCTGCTCTTTTTAGGGAGGAATAAAACCAAAGTACTTAGCTCCCAGAAGGGGAAAGGCTAGGGACTGACTATATATTGCCACATTTGTGTTGGTTTGTGTTGTAATAATGCACATTTCTGGCTTTTTTACATCTCTTGGACAACTCTTTGGTTACTTTCAAGTTGACGGCTAAAAGTAGTCTTGCCTCTGAACTCGATGTGCCAATGTTTTTAGATTAGAATGGTTGCTACATTTTTTGAGAATGTACCACTTAAAGGATTTCCTCTACCAAATTCTATTTCAAGCACCCCAAGAGTAAGGATGACCTTGACCTTTTGAAAAGCTTATCTCCAATAATGAGATATTTTGTAGCTTTGAATTTGAATCTCATGAAGTCTATTACTTCTCATGGTTCTTTTCAATTTTCCGTAGTTAATGTAGAGATCCACCCAACTCTTGAGAACTTTGAATTCCACTTCTATTGTTTCTATCTCCTCTATGGTTGGTCAAACAAGCCTTTGTGATACTATTTACCCTGAAGAATTTTTTACCTGGTTGAATATAAACCATTTAGTTTTCTTGCCATCTAATGTGTCTGATTATAAATTTTATAAATTCTCTATTAATATGTCTAAAAGCATGCTTAATTTTCCTTATCTTTTGTAATTTTTGATTGATGAAATTAAACTTTCAAGGATCGTATTTTGTGTTTTTCTTGTTCGTACAACAGGTAGCATATGTGGAATAAAATAACAAAAAATTGAAGCAAAGTGGAGGTTAAATAGAGCAAAATGGTCGTAAGTAGACTCGTGCATTGGAACCAGGCTCTGAGCGCCAAGGTCATGCACCCCAAATTCGTAGCGCCATCCACTTGGCACCTAGGTTCCAATTTCATCTGAGCCAGAGAGAGCCTAGAGCCTAGGTGCTAGATCTATAGGGATTTTGCACCAGAAAATGTTTGATAATTTTTTAGCAGTTGCTTTGATGATTATGCTATGAATATAGTCCACCTTTGGTGATTCTTAGAGAAATTCTATGCAACTTAAGGAGGAAGGAAGACCTCTGAACCCAAGGTAAAATTCTAGGGGAAGTCTAGAGTTCAATTCTTGTTTAGATTGTTTTTTTTTAGAGCTTGTTGAGGACTTAAAGGGATATTGTAGAGAGATTCTTCTGCAAGTTAGCTAGGACATAAGAGATCTTCTTCCACTACTTGGGAATGGAATAAGTTAAGTATTGTGGACTTCTTTACATTGTAACTTTCTTTATACACAATTCTATTGGATTGTTTTGTTTTAAAGATGTGTTGTGAAAATTTCTTTATGCTTTGTGAGTAATTTCTTTTTTACCTTTCCTTTTGTGTGAATAAGTAGGTAGTGTAGAATGGTGAAATATTTTTAAAATTATTTTTTACTCTTTAAAGTGACAATTTCCTTCTATTCTTCATTTACTTATCATTCTGGCCAAATAGTTTGACAAAATTTATTGTGAACCCATAAATACTCAGGAGAGTTATGACATGAATAACTATGAAGAATCATGTTGAACTACAAAATATGAAGCAAAAGTGACCTATAGGAAGAAGCAACAGAAAGGGAAATACTCTTTGATAGGTTAAAATTAGGGCTTAAGGAATTAAAACTAGTTGAACCAAACTTTTTTATGTACACAGGAGAGGGTAAAGAAGATAATTGCCCCTACTTATCACTTACAATAATTTCAATTTATTGCATTCACTATCTAAACCTCTTATAACTTTGTAAAGGGGAGGACCCTTATCACTTAATTTCCTCCGCATTTTGACATAATTAGTATAATTAATAATTAGATTAAACCATTAGTATAAATTTAAAACTATTAATAATTTAGTATGCTAGAACTTTTCTTAGGATCCTAACAACTCTTTCCTTGTAGGATTTACAATCAGGACTCAAATTTTGATTTTACTTGAAACCACCACGTATATTTGTGTGGTACATATGGTTTCAAGAACACCTGACCTGGAAGCAAATTTGGTAGTAAAAAAAAGATGCAAATTAAGATTTTAGGGCCATTTTTTAGGAATAATTGTGTAGTGCCACATTTTTGCACAAATTAAGTTCAAGAATTCACATCATACACACAGAACTATGAGCAAGCACAACCCGACCGTATCAAGTTTCTATTGTCATTGTTGGGAAAAGCGATGGTGTAGTTAACTTAAGAGAATTTTAGTTGAATCTATTAGGACTTAGACTTGGAAAAGTTTATTTTTTAAAAATATATTTTTTATTGTATTTGTTTGATTGTATGAAAATAAAAGAAAAAGAAAAAAAATATTTTTGAGTTTGTTTAATGTGTTTGAGTAAAACTAATTAGTGGGATCTTTAGTTAGTGGATGCAAGGTGTAGGACCTTTGAGACATGTACCTTACGATTTTGAACTTGAGAAAACCATTACAAAAATTAGAAAACATAAAAGACTTCAAGAACTTCTAGGTGAAATGACAAGCATTCAATAATAAAATTTTGATTATCAAATACGAAATAATGAACATCATAACATGTTGAAACCATTAAGTGACTACATTAATCCTACAATAGATGAAATTCACTTAAGTATTCAAAACCCTATTGTTGAAGCTAACAATTTGATAATAATGCAAAATAACTAAATTGGGGGAACTCTGTCCGAGGTTCTAAATTTACACTAAGCAAGTTTTATGGAACTTTGCTCTACATTTGGTTATAATGGCATGTCAAATGATGTTGTTAGGCATAAGTTTTTTTCCCTTTTCTCTGAGGTATAAAACTAAAATACAGTTAAACTCATTAACACCAGGATCTATTAGAACTTGGAGTGACTTAGCCTAAAAATTTCTAGCTGAGTATTTCCCAACCTAAAACACTGCTAAACATAGGAATGATATTACTTCATTTTTCCTGTTAGAAGGTGAGTTGATTTTTTAGTCATAGAAATAATTTAAGGAACTTCTTAAGAAGTGCCCACATCATGCTCTACTCGATTAGCCAATAACTTAGACTTCTTGTTATAGTTTGGTAGGATCCCTTGGATCTATCATTGATGATGTCGTGGTGGTTCACTCATGTCAAAGCCAGTTGATGAGGCTTATGGTATGGTTGAAGAGATGGCCACTAACAACTTCTAATGGCCTTGTAAAAAATTAAACCACAAAAGGTAGCTAGTACACATTATACTGATGTGCAATATATTTTAGCTTCTGAGGTAGCAACTATTTTTAGTAAAATAGATCAATTTGGAGTGAATCCACCTCAAATGCCACTAGTAATTGAGCAAATTCTTTTGGAAAAATGATTAATTATAGCACTTCATCATTTGAAACCTTAAATGCAACTAACAATTGATCAACTAACTTCAATAACCCAAGTTGTAAGATCCATCCTAATTTCAAATAGAATAATAATTCTGGTGGGGGAAACCAATTATGAAAAAATAATCAAGTAATTCCTTTAGGAAATTGGAATAACCAGGGTAGTACTAATTATAAACCTTCTTATCCATAATTTAAGGAAAGAAGTTGTCTTGGAAGGAGGTTGTGTTCCAGATGGGGAATAAACTACAAAATCAATGTGCAGCAATAAAAAATATAGAGAACCAATTGGGATAAATTGCTAACTCACTAAGTAATCGGCCCCAAGAAAATTTTCAAACAAGATTGAGATTAACCGTAAGAAGAATAGTGAGCATGTTAAAGCTGTCTAATTAAGGAGTAGAAGAGTGTTGGAGGATGTAGTTTGGAAAGAAATTGAAATGAAAATGAGATCGGAGAACCTGAAAAAGCCCATAGAAAATGTTTCAAAGTACTTAGAAAAACCAGCCTCGCCAACTAAGATTAACTTAGAAAAACCTGTCTCTCCAACTAACATTAACTTAGAAAATTCATTAACTCCATTTTTTCAAAGACTTTGACATTAGAAGTTGGATCAACAATTTTTAAAATTTATAAAAGTTTTTAAGAAGCTAATTATTATTATTTCTTTTGCTAAGGCTCTAGAGAAAATGTCGAGTTATGTAAATTTCATGATAGAAATTATTAATAAGAAGAGAAAGTTTGGAGATCACGAGAGAATTGCACTCAGTGAGGAGTGCAACACTCTAATTTAAAAGATGATTCCTCTGAAACTTTAAGGATACCAAGAGCTTTATAATGCCTTGTACAATTAGAGATAAGTTTTTTGGAAAAGCTTTATATAATCATTGATCAAGTATTAACCTTATACCATTATCTATTTGTAGAAAGTTAGGATTAGAAGAAGTTCCTCCTACCACTGTAACCCTTCAGTTAGTTGATCGATTGATCACTTATCCTAAGGGGCTTATAGAAGATGTGATAGTTAAGGTGAAAAAACTCATCTTCTCTGTTGATTTCATTATTGTCACTGCCGGAACGTCTTTGCCATGACCAATCCATATGACGTGTCAGTTGCTGATGTCATTATTATCATCAAGGAGTCACCACTATGTTATCTATTATGTTGTCCTTCTTTATGAATACTTATTTCTCCTAGATCATATGGATAATCTTAAGTACTGATGAATCCAAATAGAAGATAGGGCATATAGTAATAGGAAAATTTAAAAGAAATATGTAGGAAAATCTTTCTTGTAGAAAAGATTGCAAAGAGAATTCTAAAGTTTTTGGTCTTGGAAACACTCTTGCAAAAAAGACTGCATGTAAAACCCTTAACCAGTGATTTTGGTATTAATACCCATTTTGGGCTTTTTCTTTTTTATAAGAGTAATCTCTTATAGTTAATTTCATATTAAGAAATTAAAACTACAAATGAAAACTCCTGACTAAGGCTAAAATTTGTTCTGAAAGATAAGAGTGTTTTCATCATGAAAAAGAACATCAAAGTCCTATCCTATGAGTAGTAGTTCCTTAAAGATTCAATTTTATCCTATAGTTTGTTTTGTCATGTTGTTTACATGTTATTTTATTTTACTTTTTTGTGGTTTATTTTGTTATTCTATTATTTTATTTTATTTTATTGTTAGATTATATTTTATATCATTGTTTAAAATTTGGTTTCATGGTTTTGTTCATTTTCTCATTTTGTCAAATGTTTTGTTGAGATTCACTGTTTTGAGTTTTGAACCTTTGACCTTGCAAAATAAATTTAGCACATTTTAATAACATGTACAATAAATCTAGGATGACTCTCACCTTTTCTTTTTAGTTTCCCTCCAAGCAATGTCAGTGCAAAGTTATTTTTAATTTGTTGCATTTTTATTCTTTTTTTCCTTAAACAACCTGGTCAAGATGTCTATGGCTTTGTCATCCTGGGGTTGTTGGGTAACCTGATTTACTTAGTTTGAGAGGCAATTAAACCCACTCAAACTGGAACATTCTAGTCAGCACATACTGGATGCATCATTCAAGAGATCTTCGTAGATCCGAGCTGCTGGGTTAAGTTGCATTCGGTGATCTTTGTTCATTAGGGTTTCATTTACGTTTTAGTGCCTTTATAAAATTTTAGGGGTTGGAAAATTTTAGACTACTTAAGTTTTATTGGGGAATTTATTTTTGTTATTTTGTTTGTTTTGTTTGCGATGACCCAATCAAGAACCCATTAAAGTTTGCATTTTGATTAGTTACATGTAACTAGAAGATATTTTTCAGCAACCATGGGCTACTTCCTCAAAAATATCTTCTCAAACCAAGTTACATTTTAATGTTTAAGATTAATTTTTATTGTCTTTAATGGTGGATTTTATGTCATTTATGTTGATTTGATAATTTTAAACCAAGATGTCTCTAATTGAGACTAAGTGAACTTTTACTTCCATATGATGAGGAAAAACCCTACTAAACCCTAGGTCATCTTAATTTAAGTTTAGATTAGTCTGTGTTGGGTTGAACTGATCTAAAGCAAGATTAGAAATAGTTTTAGTTAAACTAGATTAAGTTAATTGTCCCTCGAATTATCCATAAGTTTGTTAAACCGACCACATGTTAAGAGGATTAACCAAGATTTATTTGATTAAAATCAAATTAATTTTACTTAATTTTATTTTGTCTTAAAATATGCTAAATAAAATAAATTTGGCTAACTTAGAAATAGATCAGGTTAAGCTGACCTAATTCAAGTTAACCATTTGGGTTATATTAAGTTTAAGTTTATTAGACTTATATGAAGCCTGAATTAATTTGGACTTGAGTTTTCTTTAAGTATAAGTTAAGTTCGACCTTAAGTTAATCCTTGATTAATCTGAGGTTAATGCTTAGATAAAATTTAAAGTTTAACCTAAAATTAGGTTAACTCGACTCGGGTCAAATTGACCCAAAGATTAAGATAACCCATGTTTGATTGAGTTAACTCAATGAATTAGTTATTTTGGTTTAGATCCAAGTTACGTTAGACTTAGAGCAAAACCAAACTAAGGTTGTTAAGTTAGACTTACATTTTAGGTTCAATGTAAAAGTTAGGCTCAATTTTGGTTAAACGTGGAATTTGGGATTAAGTTGACTTATGTTAAACTTAGGTCCTACCTAAAGTTTAGCTTGACTTGGGTTCAATGTAGATTGAACCTAAGGTTTAGGTTGACCGATCCCTCTTGATACTACTAATATGCAAAGTACAATAATAATTCAAATTATATTTCACTTATATTTCCTTACTTTACAACAAAACTAAAAACTTGAACCTGAAGAAAAATAAGAATTTAACTTTTAATT